>NW_026781649.1:0-215000 GCF_030144855.1 Hypanus sabinus
GTTGCGCAGGAATGTGCTGCGATGGTGCCGGAGGAACTTTGCATCAGTGACCCTATGTCTGCGTGGAGACCACTTCCTGTAGGACCCACTATATCACCACGCAAATATTCCTATTCCGGACTCAAACCCCGCACACCGCCCCCCTGCACCGCCCCCCCACACACATACACAACCACCAACTTCGGATACTGGTGCGTGTGTGTGTGTGTGTGTGTGTGTGTGTTGGTAGTTGCTGATATCATTTTGGCGGCTCTGTTTAATGGTCTGTGGCTCAGAAGGGAATGTTCTGGAGAGCGGAGGCGAGCTGTCGGGATTCGTTAACAAGGGTAACAAAATCATGCTCTGTGGAGAAAATGAGAGTCCCTGGATGATATGTTGCTGGGACCCATGTTCTGAGTTATGCAGTTTTCCTGAAAACAGAAAACCTACAGCATAATAAGGTCCTTCGGCCAATAAAGTTGTGGCGAACATGTCCCTACGTTAGAAATTACTTGGCTTACCTATAACCCTCTATTTTACTCTGCTCCATGCAGCTATCCAAAATCCTTTTAAAAGACCCTATCGTATTCGCATCCACCACCGTTGCCGGCAGCCAATTTCACTAACTCACCACTCTCTCAGTAAAGAGCTTACCGCTGACATCTCCTCTGTACCTACTCGCAAGCACCTTAAAACTGTGCCCACTCCTGATTGACATTTCAGCCGTAGGGAAAAAGTCCACACGATCAGTGTCTCTCATCGTCTTCCACATCTCTATCAGGTCACCTTTCATCCTCTGTAGCTCCGAGGAGAAAAGGCCGAGTTTACTCAATCTATTCACATAGGGCATGCCCCTCTCTCATCGTCTTCCACATCTCTATCAGGTCACCTTTCATCCTCTGTAGCTCCGAGGAGAAAAGGCCGAGTTACTCAATCTATTCACATAGGGCATGCCCCTCAATCCAGGCAACATCATTGTAAATCTCCTCTTCAATCTTTTTATGGCTTCCTCATCCGTTCTTCAGTGAGGCGAAAACAACTGAGCACAGTACTCCAATGGTTTGACCAGGGACTTACATAGCTGCAACATTACCTCTGGCTTCTAAATTTAGGTCCACGATTGATGAAACCCAATACACCTTGTGCCTTCTTAACCACCATTTTCACCATTTTCACGCCCTCACCACTCTCCGATTAAAAAGCATACCCCAGACATCTCCTCTTTACCGAGTTTACAGCTCCGTCAACCTGTGTCCTCTTGTTGCAGCAATTTCAGCCCCGGGGTAAAAAAAAAAACAGTCCCTGACTATCCACACGATTAATGCATCTCAGCATGTTTTCCACCTCTGTCATGTCACCTCTCATCATCTGTCACTCCAAGGAGAAAAAGCCGAGTACACTGAACATATTATCATACGGCATGCTCCCCAATCCAGGCAACATCCCTGTAAATCTTCTCTGCACCCATTCTATGGACTCCACATCCTTCCTTCCCGTAGTGAGGCGACCGGAACTGAGCACAGTACTCCAGGTGGGGCCTGGTTAGGGGCATATATAGCTGCCACATTACCTCTCAGCTTTAATTTGTAGTCCACGGTTGATGAAGGCAAATACACCGATTAACCACAGATTCAACCTGCGCAGCAGCTTTGAGTGTCCTATGAACTCGGACCCCAATATTTCTCTGACCCTCCACACTACCAAGAGTCTTGCCATTAATACCATATTCTGCCATCATATTCGACCTACCAAAATGAACCACTTCACATTTCTCAGGGTTGATATCCATCTGTCACTTCTCAGCCCAGTTTTGCATCCTATCAAGGTCCCGATGTAAACTCTGACAGCCCTCCACACTGTACATATCACCCCTAACCTTTGTGACAGCAGCAAACCTTCTAACCCAACCCTCCACCTGCTCATCCAGGTCATTAAAAAAAATCTCTAAACGTTATGTTCCCAGAACAGGTCCCTGAGGCACTTCACTGCTGCACGACTTCCATGCAGAATATGACATGTCTACAATCACACATTACCTTCAGTGAGCCAGTTTTGGTTGCACAAAACAATATCCCCTTGGATCCCATGCCTCCTTACTTTCTCAAGCATCATTAACTGGAGTACCTTATCAAATGCCTTGCTGAAATCCATATACACTACATCTACTGCTCTTCCTTCATCAATGTGTTTAGACACACCCTCAAAAAATTCAATCAGGCTCGTACGGCACAACCTGTCCTAGGCAAAGCCATGCTGACTATTCCTAATCGTATCATACGTCTCAAAAATAATCACAAATCTTGCCTCTCAGGATCCTCTCCATCAAGTTACTAAGCACTGAGTCAAGACCCACTGGTTTATAAATTCCTGGGCTATCTCTTCTCCCTTTCTTGACTAAAGGATCAATATTCGGAACTCTCCAATCCACCCTAACCTATCCCGTCTCCATTGATGATGCATAGATCATCGCCAGTGGCTCAGCAACCTCCTCCCTCGCCTGTCATTGTAGCCTGGTGCGCATCTCATCCAGTCCCGGTGAATTATTCCTTAATCCTGCTCGCCAAGGCTTCAGGTGGCCCATTATGGCCCTCCTAATTACCCTCTTAAGATCCTTCCTGCTAGCCTTATAATATTTTAGATATTACCTAGCCTTCCGAAACTTTTGTAAATTTCTCTTTTCTTCTTCACAGAGTTTCGCCTCTCTCTGATCTCTTCCGAACGAGACCAGCTGACTCTTGTGGGACAATATCAGGAGATGAACAGGACCCGGAGCCAATATCGACTAAAGGTCCGTGAGTTGCATTCAACACTTAACGCCAGGACAATCGTGAAATCCCTTCGGGACCTCTGCCAGACCACCTGTTTCAGGAATATGTGCATCGTCAAGCTCAACTGCTCAATCCCCGAAAACAAATTATTCTCCCAACGTTGACCTGTAGGCCTTTAGGAACGGTGAGGTAAAATCCCCTAGTCCCCCACTCCTACTCTCAAGGAGAGAGAGAGCGAGAGAGAGAGAGAGAGAGAGAGAGAGAGAGAGAGAGAGAGAGAGAGAGAGAGAGAGAGAGAGAGAGAGAGAGAGAGAGAGAGAGAGAGAGGGGGGGGGGTGCAAGAGCACAAGATCGGGGTCAGAGACCGTGGTGGATCATCGTTCACATCGTCCCATCAGATAGCCCCACGGTCAGGCCCGGATTGACACACAGCTGGAGTCATTCACTGTGTGAAAATTCCTACTTACCGTCCCATAATACACACCTGTGGACAGGCAGAGTGAACTCCCTACACAACCCGCTTGAACTCCATTCTCAAGGGAGAGACAGAGAGAGAGGCGAAAGAGAAACAGAGAGGGGGTAGACAGAGACGTAGAGGAGAGAGACGGGCAGGGAGAGCGAGAGAGAGAGACAGGATTACTCAGTCTGTGATCTGGGCTGTGCGTGTTGGGTCGGTGTGGTGGGGATCACATCTATTGTCTGACTCCGCAAGTCAGACTAACCTTCTGGATGTTTATGAGGATCTATCTATGAAAATGGAGGTCGAGTCAGTGGATGTCGTGTACTTGGGCTTTCAGTAAGCCTTTGTCAAGGTCCCACACAGCAGATAGTGGCCAAAATTAGAGCACACGGTATTGAGGGTAGAGTACAGAAATGGATAGAAAATTATTGGCTGAAAGGAAAGAAAGGATAGGGATTAACGTGTCATTTTCAGAACGGCAGCCAGTGACTAGTGTGGTACCGCAAAGCTCAGTGTTGGGACCTCAGCTATTACAGTATGCATTAATGATTCAGATGAAGGGATTAAAGTAACATTAGTAAATTTGCAGATGACACAAAGCCGGCTGGCGATGTGAAATATGAGGAGGATTTTAGGAGAATGCAGGGTGATTTGGACAGGTTGGTCGAGTGGGCAGAATCATGGCAGATGCAGTTTAATGTGGATAAATGTGAGGTTATCCACTTTGGTGACAAGAACAGGAAGGCAAATTATTATCTGACTGGTGTCAAGTTAGGAAAAAATGAAATATAATGAGATCTAGGTGTCCTTGTTTATCAGACATTGAAAGTAAGCATGCAGGTACAGCAGGCAGTAAAGAAAGCTAATGGCATGATGGCCTTCATAACAAGGGGAGTTGAGTATAGAGCAAAGAGCTCCTCTGCAGTTGCACAGGGCCCTCGTGAGACCACACCTAGAGTATTGTGTTCACTTTTGGTCTCTAAATTTGAGGAAGAACATTCTTGCTATTGAGTGAGTGCGGCACAGGTTCACGAGATTGATTCCCGGGATTGCGGGACTGTCGGGTGTTGACCGATTGGAGAATTGGACTTGTATACATTGGAATTTAGAAGGATGAGACGGGATCTGATTGAAACATATATGATTATTCAGGTATTGGACACGCTAGAGGACAGAAACATGCTCCCGATGTTGGGGGAGTGCAGAACGAGAGACCACATTTTAAGAATAAGGAGTAGCACATTTAGAACGGAGTTCAGGAAAAAGCAATCACCAAGTGAGTTTTGGATCTATAGAATGCTCTGCCTCAGAAGGCAGTGGAGGCCGTTTCTCTGTATGCTTTCAAGACAGAGTTAGACAGAGCTCTTAACACATAGCGCCGTCACCGGATATTGGGAGAAGGCAGAAACAGGGCATTGATTGTGGATGTTCAGCCCTGATCACATTGAATGGCGGTGCTGGCTGGGAAAGACCAATGTCCCACTACTGCACCTATTGTCTACTTCTAGAGGAATAGATTATAGGAGCAGGGGTGTGATGTTGAAGCTCTATAAGGCACTGGTAAGAACTCAGTTGGAGTGCTGTGTGCAGTTTTAGGCACCTTACTTAAGAAAGGATGTGCTGACGTTGGAAAGGGTTCGGAGAAATTTCACTAGAATGCGTCCGGGAATGAGAGGGTAACATACGAGGAACGTTTGACCGCTCTTGCACAGTACTCCTTGGAGTTTAGAAGAATGAGGGTGAACCTCATAGAAACATTTCGAATGTTGAAAGGCAGGGACAGAGTGGATGTGGCAAAGTTGTTTCCCATGGTGGGGGAGTCTATAACGAGAGAGCATGATTTAAGAATTGAAGGACGCCCATTAAAAACAGAGATGCGAAGATTTGTTTTGTTTCATCCAGAGGGTGTAGAATCCATGGAATTTGATGTCACGGGCGGCAGTGCAGGCCAAGTCATTGGGTGTATTTAGTCAGAGATTGATAGGCATCAAAGTAGCCAGGGCATCAAAGGTATGGTGAGAAGGCGGGAGAAGTGGTACTAAATGGGTGAAAGGATCAGTTCATGATAAAATAGCGGAGCAGTCTCGATGGGCCGAATGGCCGACCTCTTCTCCTGAGTCTTACGGTCAAGTGTATCCAGCTGCAGATTCTACCATTCCGCTTTGAGGAGTTGGAAATTGAACTGGATGAACGCAGGGTCATTCGGATGCCGAGTGTGTGATAGGAAGGACATACCGAGAGAACGTTAACCTGCAATGTAATTCCAAAACAATCGAAAACATTTCACTCCGTATGCATAACTCCCTCCCTCGTAAAATCCCTCTGAACCTAGTCAAACGTTTTCCCCTATACTACTTCCCGTCACCGTCACACACTGTCTGCAATACAACACTCCCGTCTCCGTCACCCATCCGTCATTTCCAAGGAACCCCGTCTCCGTGACCCAAAGCCCCTCCTGCACACTTCGCCGTCTCCATTATCCGGTACCTACTCATACGTCCCTTCCCCATCTCGGTGATACACTCCATGTGTTAAACGCTCCCCATCTAAGTCGTCCCACCACTCTCCTCCCACTCTGTGACACAGGTAATTGAGCGTAGTATAAGGGAGAGATGATGGGTGGTGATACATCTCCTGCCCATTCCAACTGATATCGATCGCCAGGATCTGAATTTCTCCACAACTCTGCATGCTCAGGCCGGTCATGTGCATCCACACCACTTGCAACAGTGTTTCTATTCTCACCACCCTTTCTCTGGCCTCCTCTCTCCTCCCCTTCCTTCCTCTGACGCCAGCACACAGTCCGCTCACACACACACACACCATCTCCGAGAGACACACACAATTCAAGACCTACTGGAAACCTGAATGGCTGGGTATTGGTGAGTGGGGAGACCGGAGGAGGAGAGGGTTTCGTATTTTTCTCATTCTAGTGGACTGTGCTGCGATGTTGCGGGAGGTACTTCACATGTCTGACTCCAGGAGTGTCATGGTATAATACCTAGTGAGCTTCGCGGGATATCTGACCCTGGAAGTGTGTGATGGGACGGTGTGGACGGAGTTTCAGTCAGTATATGACCCCGGGAGTGTGTGAGGGATGTGTGGAGGGAGGTTCACTCTGTGTCTGACCCCGGGAGTGTGTGATGGGACGGTGTGGAGGGAGATTCACTCTGTGCCTGACACCGGAGTGTGTGAGGGACGGTGTGGAGGGAGGTTCACTCTGTGTCTGACCCCGGAAGTGTGTGATGGACGGTATGGAGGGAGATTTACTCTGTGCCTGACCCCGGGAGTGTGTGATGGGACGGTGTGGAGGGAGGTTCACTCTGTGTCTGACCCCGGGAGTGTGTGATGGGACGGTGTGGACGGAGTTTCACTCAGTGTATGACTCCGGAGTGTGTGCTGGGACAGTGTGGAGGGACTTGCACTCTGTGTCAGATCCCGGCTGTGTGTGATGGATCTTTGTGGAGGGAGCGCTACTCAGTGAATGTTTCCAGGATTGTGTGATGGGATTGTATGGAGGGATTCTCGCTTTGTCTCTGACTCCTAGTCATGGGTCAGTGGATTTCAGCTTTTAAAACTGACACAAGCAAAGATAGGGAGCAAGACAATGGTAACTCACACGTTCTGCTCCACCGGCTGCAAACTGAGCACCCTTTCTGTGGCCCCACTCTCCTCCACTTCCTTCCTCTTTTCTCAGCACACCATTCCTTCTCTATGATACTTAAGTGAGTGAGCAGCATATATGAAGCAATGAAATCGGTTTCTATGGGAAGGTGGTTTTGCAAAGTGAGGACAGGGAGCTAGCTATTAAATTAATGGACAAGACCACTACCCGTCCCAGTGTGTTCAGACAGAGGAAGGCCATACATATTAGCACGTGGTGTAAGTGGGTGGACTCTAAAACTTGGAATCATTGTATTTTTTTCCGAGGAAGATGGGATCTATATAGAAGAGATGTAATACGGTTTACACCAGAACTGGAGGGGAACTGATATCCTAGCGGGAAGGGTTGTCAGTACTGTGCATGAGAGTTTTGGGGAGAGTCGTTGAACTTGAGTTGCAGGGGGATGGGATGCAGAGCTCCAGATCACATTGCGGACTCGCTATGGAGACAGATGATGTTAAGATCGCAGAACTAGTGAGACGTCAAGAGTTAAGACATAATGCGACTGGTGCCCTGACCTCTGTATTTGTTGCTGCAGGACCCTTTAAAAAGGCGGTTGAGCTCAGGGAATGAATCAGTATAGTGAAATATGACATTGTAGCCATTACTAAGAATTAGTTGCAGGAGGAGCAAGAAGGAGAGCACGATATTTTGGGTTTCCCTATTTTTAGCCGTGAGAAAGGGAAAGGAATTAAAGGAGGAGGGGTGACATCACTAGGCTGAGAAAATGTCACTGCAGTGAACAGTCAGGACAGGAAAGCCTATTCATCTAAGTCAGGCTTATGGGCGAAAGTGACGAATAAGAACTGTATGGCAATGTTACAACATAGAACATAGAATAGTACAGGACATTACAGTCCCTTCGGCCCTCAATGCCGTGCCGACCCTTAAACCATGCCCCCCATATATCCCCCCAACTTAAATTCTTCCATTTCCCTGTCTCGTAGTCTCTTAAATTTCACTAGTGTATCTGCCTCCACCACTGACTTAGGAAGTGAATTCCACGCACCAACCACTCTCTGAGTAAAAAACCTTCCTCTAATATCCCCCTTGAACTTCCCACCCCTTACCTTAAAGCCATGTCCTCTTGTAATGAGCAGTGGTGCACTGGGGAAGAGGCGCTGGCTATCCACTTTATCTATTCCTCCTAATATCTTGTATACCTCTATCATGTCTCCTCTCATCCTCCTTCTCTCCAAAGAGTAAAGCCCTAGTTCCATTAATCTCTGATCGTAATGCACACTTTCTAAACCAGGCATCATCCTGGTAAATCTCCTCTGTACCCTCTCCAATGCTTCCACATCCTTTCTATAGTGAGGCGACCAGACTGGACACAGTTCTCCAGGTGTGGCCTAACCAGGATTTTATAGTGCTGAATCTTTGCATCGCGACTCTAAAACTCTATCTCTCGACTTCTGAAAGGTAACACCCCATAGGCGTTCTTATCTACCTCATCAACCTGTGAGGCAACTTTCATGGAACTGTAGAGATGTACACCCCACTAATCCTCCCCACTACCACGTATACTGCCATTTACTCTGTACTCTGCCTTGGAGTTTGTCCTTCCAAAGTATACCACCTCACACTTCTCCGACGTGAACGTATCTGCCACTTTTCACTGGGAAATGAATAATCAAGCGTATACGTTCTGACAAAAGGACAGACAGGAAGGCAGAGGGGGTGGGGTGGTTCTGCTGGTGAGGAATGAAATTCAGTCCCTTGCGAGGTGTGACATAGAATCAGGAAATGTAGACTCAGTATGGATAGAACTAAGAAATTGTAAGGGCAATATGTCATTACCTTTGTTGCTGCTGTTTCTTGCATTGTCGTACACGCACTTTAGCCGTTCTATCTAACTACCTCTACACCCTTATTCTGTTTCTCTTTCCTCAAATGCTAGATCTGGCTTTACTCCATGCACTGTAATTGCAGCTCTCGCATGACCTTTATCCTTCCCCACCTCACCATCTGCTCTGACACTCTGGTTCCCCTTCCCCCGCAAATCTAGTATAACCCCCCGGTGCAGCACCAACAAACATTCCCGCAAGGATGTTAGTCCCCCACCAGTTCAGGTGCAAACCGTCCCGATGGTACAAGTCCCACCTTCCCTGGAACAAGGCTCAATTGTCCAGAAACATTAAACTATCTTTCCTGCACAAACTCCTAAGCCACGTATTTAGCTGTATTTTTTTTTCATATTTCTGGCCTCACTAGTACGTGGCACGGGTAGCAATCCTATGATTGCAACCCTGGAGGTCCCTTCCTCCAATATTGCACCTAACTCCATAAAACTGTTTGTAGGACCACTCCTTCTTCCTATCCACCTTATTTGCCCCTACAGGGACCACAACATCCGGCTGCTCAGTGGGAAGTCGATCCGAGATATCGCGGACTATGGCGCCAGGGAGGCAACAGAACATTCGGGATTCTTGATCTCTTCCACAGAACCTCCTATCTCTCCCCCCAAACATCGAATCCCCTATCACTACTGCTCTCCTCTTTTCACTCCTTCCCTTCTGAGTTGAGGATCCAGTCTCACTGCCATGGACGTGACCATTACAAATTGTCCCTGGTAGGTCGTCCCCACCAACAGTATGCAAAACGGTATACTTATTATTGGTGGGAGTGGCCGCAGGGGTGCTCTGCTCATTCTGTCTATTCCACTTCACTCCGCTCACAGTCACCCAGATACCTGCCTCCTGACATTTAGGGGAGAGTGTCCCCCAGAAACTCCTGTTTATTTCTCCCTCCGTCTCCCGAATGGTCTGAAGTTTATCCAGCTCCATAACACAGTTTGTGAGGAGCTGCATCTGGATGCACCTATTGCAGGTGTGGCCATGAGGCACGTTTGTGCTCGCCCGGACTTCTCACATATTGTTAACGGAATACTCTCCTGCCCTAACTGCTGCCTCCATGACCTACTCCTAAACTAATTAGATTAATTAAAGGAGATTACCCGGCCTTACCTCACTGGGAGCAAACTCGTCCTCAGAATCTGCTCGCTGAAGCCTCTGGAGCCAAAACATTCCCACGTTTTGTTTTGCAAGAAAATGGTAACTCACACGTTCTGCTTCAACGGCTGCAAACTGAGCACCCTTTCTGTGGCCCAACTCTCCTCCACTTCCTTCCTCTTTTCTCTGCTCACCATTCCTTCCCTATGATTCTTAAGTGAGTGAACAGAATACATGTAGCAATGAAATCGGTTTGTATGGGAAGGTGGTTTTGCAAAGTGAGGACAGGGATTTAGCTATTAAATTAAAGAACAGGACCAGGACCCGCCCCAGTGTGTTCAGACAGAGGAAGGCCATACAGATTAGCACGTGGTGTAAATGGGTGGGCTCCAAAACTTGGAGTCATTGGATCCAAAACAAGGAATTTCCATTTTCAAAACAAGGCTTCCTACTCTGTCTCCCTCCAGTGCGTCGCCCGCTCCGTTAACCTGCTCGCTTTTTAAACTCTCCAGCTGCATCACGGGCCAAGTTTCACGCGCTTGCGCAGTCGTACCCAGTTCAAACTGCCGAAGTAATATGATGTGGTGGGCATTACAGAGACTTGGATGGCTCTGAGAGAGGAATGGATACTTCAGGTGCCAACCTCTAGATGTTTCAGAAAGGACGGGCGTGAGCAAAAGAGCTGGGGGCATGGCACTGTTGATCAGAGATAGTGACAGCTACAGGAATGATGGACGCCATAGAGGAATTATCTACGGAGACTCTTAGGGTGAAGATTGGGAACAGGAAAGGGTAAATAACTACACTCGTTTTTTTTATTGGCTGCCCAACAGTGGCAGGAATATCGAGGAGCAGATCGGGAACCAGCTCCTGGAAAGTTATGACAATAACAGTGTTGTCGCGATGGGAGATATTAATTTCCCAAATATCGATTGGCATCTCTCTGGAGCCAGAGT
The DNA here is from genome assembly GCF_030144855.1 of Hypanus sabinus. Taxonomy (NCBI): domain Eukaryota; kingdom Metazoa; phylum Chordata; class Chondrichthyes; order Myliobatiformes; family Dasyatidae; genus Hypanus; species Hypanus sabinus. Next base: position 10,779 of record NW_026781649.1, read on the forward strand.
TGTAGATGGGTTGGAGTCTGTTCGGTGTGTCCAGAAAGGTTTCTTCACACAATATGTAGATAAGCCTGCATGACGGGAAACTCTTCTTGATTTGATATTGGAAAAGTAACCTGGTCAGGTGGTAGATTTTTATGAATACTTTGCTTCAGTGTTCATGTTGAAAATTATCTTGCCGATGTTAGTGATAACTTGCAGCAGACTGAAGAGATTGAACATGTGGAAAAGTCACTGGGACTGGATGAGATGTAACCCAGGCTAACATAAGAGGCGAGGGAGGAGATTACTGAGCCTCTGCGATCATCTTTGCATCATCACTGGGGACGGGAGTGTTTCCGCAGGATTGGTGTTTGTGGAACTTGTTCCTTTATTACAGAAAGTGGGTAGACATAGTCCAGAAAATTATAGACCAGTGAGTCCTTCCTCAGTCATTGATAAGTTGATGGAGAAGATCCTAAGGGGCAGGATTTATGCACATTTGGGAGGTATAATATTCCACATTCTCACCACTCTCTGCGTGAAGAATCTCTCCCCCAATGTTCCCTTTAAACTTTCCCGCCTTCGTCCTTAGCCCCTGACCTCGGTGTTTTGTTTTTTTTTTCTCCCCTGGCCTCAGTGGAAAAAGCCTGCTTGCATTCATTCTATCAATACTCAGAATAATTTTACACACCTCTATCAAATCACCCCACATTCTCCTACGCTCCAGGGAATAATGTCATAACCTATTCAACCTTACAGTGTAACTCTGTTTCTCAAGTCCCGGCAATATGTTTTTAAAACTTCTCGGCACTCTATCAACATTATTAATATCCTTCCTTTAATTAGGTGACCAAAACTTCACACAGTACTCCAAACTCGATCTCAACAATGTCTTATAGAACCTCCCCATTAAATTCTAACTCTTAGACTCAACACTTTGATTTATAAAGGCCAATGTACCGAAAGCTTTCTTGACAACCATCTCTACTTGTGAAGCCACTTTAAGTGAGTTGTGTATCTGTACTCCCAGATCCTTCTGTTCTACTGCACTCCTCAGTGTCCTACCATTTATCTTCTCAAATTGGTTTGACCTTCCGAAGTGTAACACATCACACTTGTCTGTATTAAACTCCATCTGCCATTGTTCAGCCCATTCCTTCTGTTACATACCCGTGACACGAGACAGGGGTTGAAGCTATACTGGACTTGAGGTAATGGTCTTGTGATGATGAAGTGACGTCATTTTCCCGCCAGTAGAGGTCATCAGACAGGTTTTTTTTTACAGGGTATAAAAGGAGGACCCCTCCCTGTGAGGAGGGGCAGTTCATGGCTGCATTTGCCATGTTGACTTTATCCCACTGCGGATTTAATATTTTGACGCAGTTTAGTTGAAAGATGAAGTTTTATCTAATGCCTAAGGTTTAAAAGGTCATTGCCAGCAGTTTCTTTACAACACTGCCAGTTGAAAATCAGTGGGGAGTGAAGATCAGACTTCGGGAGTTAAAGATCAAGGAGAACAGATTCCGACGGTGAAACAGGTTCGACCTTGTTTGATGCTTATTAGGAAGGAATTCGTTGAGTGTTCTCGTGTTAATCCCTGCAAACTATCAGAATGGATTGAGTACAGTGTTGTTATTGAAAGGTCAGTGCCTTTAAGCCGTTTCCTTACGTAAATTCTTCGTGGGAAAAAGTTCAATCTTGGGAACCGAAACAACACGACGTGAAAGAGAATTTAAATGAATTAATATTTAACCATATGTGGGAGTCAGCTGTCTCAACAAAAGTTGGGATCAATGGAATATGCTGTCAGTGTAAATTTGCCTTGAGACTCGTCAAAGCTCCAAATCTGCACACAGCCCCACATACACATTAAGTGCAAGAATCATTTCACGGAATGGCTGTCTCCCCTAAATCTCCCCTAAATGGACTGTGAGCATTTTGAACAGGGCATGTGTTAAGGCTGAAAGTGCTGGTGCGTGGCCTGATGGATAAGGCATTGGTCTAGTGATCTGATGTTCACTGGTTCTAGCCTCAGCTGAGGCAGCGTGTTGTGTCCTTCAGCAAGGCATTTAACAACGCATTGCTCTGCGACGACACAGGTGCCACACTCCTTGGGTCCTAGTGCCCTTCCCTTGGAGAACTAGAATACGAATAATGAACTTTTGTTCTCGAGGGATATCGGAACCCTGATAAAGAAGAAGAGAGAGATGTATAACATGTACAGGCAACAGGGAGGAAATCATTTGCTTGAGGAATATAAAAACAGTTAGAAAATACTTAAGAAAGAAGTCAGGGGGGGTAAAAAAAAGACATGAGTTTACTTTGGCAGTCAGGGTGAAGGATAATCCTGAGAGCTTCTACAGGTATGTTAGGAACAAAAGGAAAGTAAGGGATAAAATTGGTGCTCTTGAAGATCAAAGTGGTCGGCTTTGCATGGAACCAAAATAACTGGAAGAGATTATAAATCGTTTTTTTTTTTGCATCTGTATTTACCAAGGAAACTAGGGAATTATGTATATGTGTTCCTAGATTCCTCTGTTCTACAGCACTCCTCAATGCCTTACCATTTACCTTGTATGTTTAACCTTCATTTTCCCATCCAAAATGCAACACCTTACACTTGTCTGTATTAAACTTCATCTGACATTTTTCAGTCCGATTCTCCAGCTGGTCCAAATCCCTCTGCAAGCTTTGAAAACCTACCTCACTGTCCACTACACCTCTAATCTCTGTATCAACAGCAAATCTGCTGATCCAATTTACCTCATTATCATCCAGATCAATGATATAGATGACAAATGACAATGGACCCAGCACTGATCCCTGTGGCACACCACTAGTCACAGACCTCGATTCAGGGAATATATCATCCATTACCACTCTCCGGCTTCTCCCATTGAGCAAATGGCGAATCCAGTTTACTACTTTACCGTCAATACCTAGCAACTGAATCTTCTTAACTAAGCTCCCATGTGGGACCTTATTGAAGTCTATCTCTGCAGGCCATTCTTCCGCACTCTCATTCCCTCTCCACTGTACCTCTCCCACCCCCAGTTCTCGCTTCCTCTCTTTTGCAGCTGTTCAGCTTGTGTGTTTTGGTTTCGGTTTGACTCCCTTGACAAAACGGGCTTACTCTGACGTCGGTTACTTCTCCTTCCTGAGCTCAGACACGCAGAGTATCCTCGACAGGATAGACGACCGCGACGCTTCCATGAATAAGAAGCTCACAAGTACTGGCTCAGGGACACCTTCCCGAGGTGAGTGGGGCAGAAAGACGGAGGGAGGGAGTTTCAATTTGAGTCTGACTCCGAGAGCGTGTTTTGGATATTCTGGATGAAAACTCCCTCAGCGTTTGACCCTGGGGGTTTGTGATGGCATATTGGGGAGGGAGCGTCACTCTGTGTCTAAGCCCAGGAATTGTGAGACGCTGCACAGGGAGAGTCACTCTGTGTTTGACTGGGTCGATGATGAGGGAGCCTCAGCCAATTTCTGAACCTGATGTATCGTACGTAGAGACTAAAGCCTAGAACCTCTCTGTGCCCCGGGTCCGTAGCGATGGAAGTCAGTTTCATCGTTGTTCCCCTGACTGTTCATGTAATTTGTCCATTCCTGTCGAGAAACCTCAGGGCAAACTGACAGCTCACCCTAATGATTCGCTGTTTGAGAATATGTCCGAGGGAACGCGCAGGACAGGCGACTAGGAGGGAGCAATGTGAGGGGGTGGGGGCGATAGTGACGCTGGCGTGCTTTGGGAAGGGTGGCGTGGAGCGACCCGCATAGGAGGGCATTATCGATGCAGCATTGTGGATTAGGATGTAGAGAGTGTGTTGTGGGAGGACGGAATGTCATGGGGGGGGGGAAGTGTTGTGTAAGTCTCGTGATCGGGGCGGTGGAGTGGAAGGGTGACTGAGGGGAGCGCTGAGACTGCGAAAGGAGGGAGCGCTGTTAGATGGCAGGTGAATCAGGAGCACCGTGTGAAGGGTGGTGTTTAGAGAGGACAATGAGAGATACGGTGATGAGGGGGCTCCCTAAAATATATTTTTCATCCCCGCTCGTATTTTCCATCTCCCTCCCTCACTCTGAACAAACCTTAACTCTTCCCCCTTCTCTCTCCCTTTCCCTCTCGCACGCATGCTTCTGTTTCCCTAATCTTCTCCCCTCTATCTCTCTTTTCCCATCTCATCGATTCTCCCCTCCCTTGTCACTCTGCCCCTCATCACCCCCTCTCTTTACGCTCTAACTATTCTCCCCATCTTGCTCTCCCTCATTCGCTCTCCTCTAACGCCCTCTCCTCACTCTATTCCACCTTGAACCTCTTTCTCTTCCGTACCCCCTCTCTCTCTGCCCTGTCTTTCACGCTGTCTGTCCCACTATTCCCTCTCTCCCACCTTCTCCCTTTCCCTCCCTCTTTCCCTCCTCTTTTGCCTCCCTCTCGCGTGGTTATTCTGTCCGCTCTCTAACTATTTCGCAACAGCTTTCTGCACCTTTTGACCCATTAGCTCTTCCCTCTCTCATTGCTCACTTTCTTAATCCTCTACCCTCTGTCTCCCTCCCCCGGACTCCCACTCTGGCTCTCTCTCTGCACTTTTTCCCTCACTCTCTTGCTCCTTTTGACTCTTCCATCCTCTCTCCCACACATATCTCCACCCTTCACTTTCTACTCTCTCACCCCTCTGCCTCGCCCCTCAATCCTGCTCTCCGCACTGACGACCTCACACTCCTCACCTCACTTCACCGCTCTCTCTCTCTCTCCAATTTCTCCTCGTTCACTTTCCCCAATTCTATTCCATTTTCTCAACCATCCCCACATCTCAGTCACGCCCTCTCAACAACTCAATCCATCCATTTCACTCTCTCTGTCGGTGGACTCCCTGTCTCGCTTCCCTCTCTTGCCTCTCTCCCATCATCCATTTCTCTGTCCCCAACCCTCTCCCCCTCCACGTCTCTGTGCTCTCTTCGCTTCCGTCTACACCTCACTATCCCCGGATCTCTATCGCGCTATCTCATATTTGTCTATCTCTCTCTCGCAGACCATCTGACATCGACCTACACCGAGCTGAACATTCGTAAAGTGGAACGCCTCACCAATGCACAAACAGGTCAGTGATGCAACAACGACGTCATTCTTGAGGGCCACATGTCAGACTCCCAAATGCCCTAGTGTGTAATGCATTCGTCTCCACCAATTCCCTGGCAGCTCGATCCACAGACTGAGCACAATCTGGGTAACAAACGGTTGTCAATCGGCTCACCAGTTGAATCTATTTCCCCTCTCTCCTTATACCCATGCGCGCTTGTCCTCCATTTTCCAAATCTAGGGGAAATCATTGCGCCCATTCACTCTGTCTGTGTTCCTCGTGGCTTCATATACCCCTGAAAGGTTATCCCTGCTCTACAAGGAATACAGTCGCAATCAACCCAACCTCTTTCCCTAACTCAGTCCCTGGTGTCCAGGCAACGTCGTCGTAAGTCTCCCCGAGCACTCATTTCCAATTCTATGGCATCTTTCCGGGAACAGGACGACCAACACTGAACACCGTACTCCACGTGTATCGGCGTCACCGACATCCTGTACAATTGCAACATGACCGACTTACTCCTGTACGCAATAGACAATAGACTATAAATAGAGGAGTAGGCAATTCAGCCCATCGAGCCAGCATCGCCATTCATTGTGATCATGGCTGATTATCCACAAACAGTACTCCTTTCCTGCCTTCTCCCCAAAACCCTTGACTCCGCTATCTTTAAAAGCTCGACCCAACTCTTCCTTGAAAGCATCCAGAGAAATGCCCTCCACTGCCTTCTGAGGCAGAGCATTCCATAGATCCACTACTCTATGAGTGAAGAAGCTTTTCCTCAACGCAGTTCTAAATGACCTACCCCTTTGTCATAAACTGTGACATCTGGTTCTGGACTCCACCAACATCGGGAACATGTTTACTGCTTCCAGCGTGCCCAATCCCTTAACAATCTTATATGTCTCCATCAGATCTCCTCTCGTCCTTCTAAATTCCAGTGTATACAGGCCCAGTTGCTCCAATCTTTCAACATATGACATTCCCGCCATTCCCGGAATTAACTTCGTGAACCTACGCAGCACTCCCTCAATAGCAAGAATGCCCTTCCTCCAATTTGGAGACCGAAACTTAACACAATACTGCAAGTGTGGTCTCACCAGGGCGCTGTACAACTGCAGCAGGACCTCTTTGTTCCTATACTCAACTCCCCTTGTTATGAAGGCAAACATGCCATTAGCTTTCTGCACTGTCTGCTGTACGTGCATGCATGCGCTCAGTGACTGATGTACAAGAGCACTCAGATAACGTTGTATTTACACTTTTCCTAATTTGACACCATTCAGATAGTGATCTGCCTTCCTGCTCTTGCCACAAAGTGGATAAACTCACATTTATCCACACTAAACTGCATCTGCCATTTATCTGCCCACTCACCCAACCTGTCTAAGTCACCCTGCATTCTGTTAACATCCTCCTCATATTTCACAATTCCACCCTGCTTTGTGTCATCTGCAAATTTGCTAATGTTACTTTTAATCCCTTCATCTAAATTATTAAGGTCTATTTTAAATAGGTGCGATCCTAGCACGAAACCATGCGGTACCCCACTAATCACTGCCTGTTATTGTGAAAAGGACCCGTTAATGCCTATTCTGTGTTTCCTGTCTGCCAACCAATTTTATATTCATGTTGGTACCCTATCCCCAATACCATGTGCTTTAATTTTGCCCACTATTCTCCTATGTGGGACCTCATCAAAGGCTTTCTGAAAGCCCAGGTGCACTACATCCACTGGCTCTCCTTTTCCATTTTCATAGTCACATCCTCAACAAATTCCAGAAATTAGTCAAGCATGATCCCCCCTTCGTAAATCCATGATGAATCGACCGATCCTGTTACTGCTATCCAAATGTGCCGTTATCTCATCTTCTATAATTGAGTCCAGCACTTCCCCACCACTGATTTCAGGCTAATTTCTTGTTTTCTCTCTCCCTCCTTTCTTAAAATGTGGGATAACATTATCTATCCTCCAATCCTCAGGATCTGATCCTGAATCAATAGAACATTGGAAAATGGTTACGAATGTGTCCACGATTTCTAGACCCACCTCTTTATGTACTCTTGCAAGCAGACCATCAGGCCCACGGCATTTATTTGCCTTCTGTTCCATCAGTCTGCTCAACACCATTTACTGCCTAATGTGAATTTCTTTCAGTTACTCCGTTGCCCTCGGTCCTCTGACCGCATCTGGGATATTGTATGTGTTTTCCCCAGTGAAGACAGATCCAAAGTAACTGTTCAACTCGTCTGTCATTTCCTTGTTCCCCATAATAAATTCCCCCGTTTCTGCCTTCAAGGGCCCAACTTTGGTCTTAAATGCTTTTTCCTCTTCACATACAAAGAAGCTTTTACTATTCTCCTCGGTATTCTTGGCTAGCTTACCTTCGTCCCTCATATTTTCTCCCCGTATTGTATTTTTAGTTATCTTCTGTTGCTCCTTAAATGTTTCCCAATCCTCTGGCTTTCCACTCATCTTTGCTATGTTATAAGCCTCTTGTTTTTTTTATACTGTACTTGACTTCCCTTGTTAGCCACGGACGCCCCCTACTCCCCTTAGAGTCCTTCTTCCTGCTCCAGTGTCACCCTTGCTAGGGTATCTTTCCAGTTAACTTTGGCTAGGTACTCCCTCATGGCTCCATCGTCTCCTTTGTTCGACTGTAATACTGACACATCACATTTTCCCTACTCCCTCTCAAATTGTAGATTAAAACATCATATTATGGTCACAAAGTCCTAATGGCTCCTTTACCTCGAGTTCCCTTATCAAATCCGGTTCATTACACAACACTAGATCCACAATTGCCTTCTGCCTGTTAGGTTTCAGTACAATCTGCTCTAAGAATCCATCTCCGACGCACTCCACAAACTCCCCATCTTGGGGTTCAGTGTCAAACTGATTTTCCCAGTCTACCTGCATGTAGCATTACCTTTGCGACATGCTAATTTTAGCTCTTGATGCAACTTGCAGACTATATCCCGGCTACTATTTGGGGATCTATTGATAACTCACATTAGTGTCCTTTTGCCCTGACAATTTCTCAGTTCTATCCATATTGAATCTACATGTCCTGATTCTATGCCTCCCCTCGCAAGGGACTGAAATTCATACCTCACCAGTAGAGCCTCCCCAGATCCTCTGTCCACCTGTTGTCCTTTCGATCGGACGTATTCGCTTGAATATTCATTTCCCAGCCCTGGCCCTCTTGCAGCCATGTCTATGTTATTCCTATTACATCATACTTGCCAATTTCCAAATGAGCCTCAAGCTCACCCTCTTTATTTCTTATACTTCGTGCATTCATATATCATATTTTAATTCATCACTCCCCTCGCTTCACACACGGACCGCTATTGCAGTTGGCCATACTCTCCGATCCCTTCCTGAGCTTTCTACCCCTTTAATTTTGTAGTCTTTCTGTTGCACTCTTTCCCTTTAACTGTAACCTTATATTTCGAGTTCGTCCCGCCCCTCCCCCCACTTCCTAGTTTAAACGCACCCGTGTTGCAGTGGCAAACCGGCCTGCCAGAACGCTGGTCCCCCGCCTGTTAAGGTGCAAGCCGTCCCTTTCCTTCTTCTCCGTCCACACTGCCTGTTGAATTCCTCTCCTCGTTCTCTCTCCCCATTCTCTCCCATTTTCCTGCACAACCTATTTCCCCTCGCCATCCATCTATCTGCTGCTCCGTCTCCACGTCTTCATCTGCTCACTTCCTCATCTTCCTCAAATGTTCTCCCTGTCTCTCACTCCGCCTCACCATTCTCTACCCGTCTCTTGCCCTTCTGTTTGTCTCTCTCACGTTCTCTTCCATTCTGTTCCAGATGGTCTGGATCCCACCTACTCTCAGCTGAATGAACTTCCCATCGCTAAGGAAGAAAACCCTCCTCTGGCGCCGAGACCAGGAGAAATGCCAATGACTGCTCAGGCAGGTCAGATTTCACGTTTTGAAGGAGTCACGTGTTATCCGTTATATATAGTGATAATTCATCTGTATCGACCAATTCCCTGGCAGCTCGTTCCACAGTCTGACCACCATCTGGGTAACAAACGGTTATCAATCGGCTCACCAGTTGAATCATTTTCACCTCTCTCCTTATACATGTGTTCTCTGGCCCTCGATAGCCCAGCTCCAGGTTAAATAATTGCCTCTGTCTGTCCTCCTCGTGGTTTTATATATACCTGAACGGTCACGCCTGCGTTACAAGGAATAAAGTCGCAATCAACCCAATGTCTCTCCCGAACTCAGTCCCCGGAGTCCCGGCATCGTCGTCGTAAATCTCCCCGAGCACTCATTTCCAAAGCGATGTCATCTCTCCGGGAGCCGGACGTCCAACACTGAACACCGTACTCCACGTGCGACCTCACCGCCGTCCTGTACAACTGCAACATGGTCACCCGACTCCTGTACTCAGTGACATTCGGATGAAGGCCTCCGTTCAGACGCATTCTTCAACGTCCTGTTCTCCTGTGACTTCAGATTCTGCTAATCATGTTTCTGTACCGCGGGTCCTTCTGTTCTCCAACAGTCCTCAGTGTTCCTCCGGATTGTTGTGAAAGTCCAACCCGGGGCTGTCTCACAGAAATCCGTTAACTCACACATATCCGATTTAAATAGCATTTTCTTCAGCTCGCGTTGGGCGCCTCGTCTGAGAAAAGAACTGCAGCATTAAACCTTTGCTCCGGACACCGAGCCATTTCTATTTCCAGTCAGCCATCCGGCTCTGCGTCGCACCCATCTTCCACAGCATATACCATCTGGGACCCTGTTAGAATATGGGTCCAGTACATCTACCATCCCGACTTGACCAGTCCACCGCAATCCAGTTAGTCAGAGATATCTCCTCGATTCCAAATCATCCTCCAGAACACATAACCATCTGAGCATTTGTTAATACCCATGTTAAATACATACATACACTACTAGTGCTTGACCTGTCATCCCCGGTTAAATCAGCCCGACAATTCACGTCGGGTCTCATATAATCTAGCATCGCCCTCTCTCTTTTATCTTCCACCGTCCCAATCTTCCCTTCTTCCACGCTCTGTCACTGCTCCGTTCCTTCTCCGTCTCCTCCTACATCCCTGCCTTCTATCTTCCTGAACAATCTACCAACTGGGACCTCGTTTTTGGACATGTTAAATTCAGCGTACATTATCCCTACAAATCAGCACAAACCAGTCAGTCAAATCTCTCTTGGTCCCACCCCAATCTACAGAGTAGCCAACGTGGAAACATTAAACGCATTATTGATTTGCCTACACATCACGTCTACTACCCTGCCCTCATGAACCATCTGGGATCACGAATCCTCATATAGAAACTGTTCCGCCCCTGAGCTCAAGAGACTGCAGAACACTGTGGACACATCTGAACACATCTCGGAAACCAGAGACTGCAGAACACTGTGGACACATCTGAACACATCTGGGAAACCAGAGACTGCAGAACACTGTGGACACAGCTGAAAACATCTGGGGAACCAGAGACTGCAGAACACTGTGGACACATCTGAACACATCTCGGAAACCAGAGACTGCAGAACACTGTGGACACATCTGAACACATCTGGGAAACCAGAGACTGCAGAACACTGTGGACACAGCTGAAAACATCTGGGGAACCAGAGACTGCAGAACACTGTGGACACATCTCGGAAACCAGAGACTGCAGAACACTGTGGACACATCTGAACACATCTCGGAAACCAGAGACTGCAGAACACTGTGGACACAGCTGAACACATCTCGGAAACCAGAGACTGCAGAACACTGTGGACACAGCTGAACACATCTCGGAAACCAGAGACTGCAGAACACTGTGGACACATCTCGGAAACCAGAGACTGCAGAACACTGTGGACACATCTGAACACATCTCGGAAACCAGAGACTGCAGAACACTGTGGACACAGCTGAACACATCTCGGAAACCAGAGACTGCAGAACACTGTGGACACAGCTGAACACATCTCGGCAACTAGAGAGTGCAGAACACTGTGGACACATCTGAACACATCTCGGAAACCAGAGACTGCAGAACACTGTGGACACAGCTGAACACATCTCGGAAACCAGAGACTGCAGAACACTGTGGGCACATCTGAGCACATCTCGGAAACCAGAGACTGCAGAACACTGTGGACACAGCTGAACACATCTCGGAAACCAGAGACTGCAGAACACTGTGGACACAGCTGAACACATCTCGGAAACCAGAGAGTGCAGAACACTGTGGACACATCTGAACACATCTCGGAAACCAGAGACTGCAGAACACGGTGGACACATCTGAGCACATCTCGGAAACCAGAGAATGCAGAACACGGTGGACACATCTGAGCACATCTCGGAAACCAGAGACTGCAGAACACTGTGGACACAGCTGAACACATCTCGGCAACTAGAGAGTGCAGAACACTGTGGACACATCTGAGCACATCTCGGAAACCAGAGACTGCAGAACACTGTGGACACAGCTGAACACATCTGGGAAACCAGAGACTGCAGAACACGGTGGACACATCTGAGCACATCTCGGAAACCAGAGACTGCAGAACACAGTGGACACAGCTGAACACATCTCGGAAACCAGAGACTGCAGAACACTGAGGACACAGCTGAACACATCTGGGAAACCAGAGACTGCAGGACACTGTGGACACAGCTGAAAACATCTCGGAAACCAGAGACTGCAGAACACTGTGGACACAGCTGAAAACATCTGGGAAACCAGAGACTGCAGGACACTGTGGACACAGCTGTACACATCTCGGCAACTAGAGAGTGCAGAACACTGTGGACACAGCTGAACACATCTCGGAAACCAGAGAATGCAGAACACTGTGGACACAGCTGAACACATCTCGGAAACCAGAGACTGCAGAACACTGTGGACACATCTCGGAAACCAGAGACTGCAGAACACTGTGGACACAGCTGAACACATCTCTGAAACCAGAGACTGCAGAACACTGTGGACACAGCTGAACACATCTGGGAAACCAGAGACTGCAGGACACTGTGGACACAGCTGTACAGATCTCGGCAACTAGAGAGTGCAGAACACTGTGGACACAGACGAACACATCTCGGAAACAAGAGACTGCAGGACACTGTGGACACAGTCGAACACATCTCGGAAACCAGAGAATGCAGAACACTGTGGCCGCAGCTGAACACATCTCGGCAACCAGAGAGTGCAGAGCACTGTGGACACATCTGAACACATCTCGGAAACCAGAGACTGCAGAACACTGTGGACACAGCTGAACACATCTCGGAAACCAGAGACTGCAGAACACTGTGGACACAGCTGAACACATCTCGGAAAATAGAGACTGCAGAACACTGTGGACACATCTGAGCACATCTCGGAAACCAGAGACTGCAGAACACTGTGGACACATCTCGGAAACCAGAGACTGCAGAACACTGTGGACACATCTGAACACATCTCGGAAACCAGAGACTGCAGAACACTGTGGACACAGCTGAACACATCTCGGAAACCAGAGACTGCAGAACACTGTGGACACAGCTGAACACATCTCGGCAACTAGAGAGTGCAGAACACTGTGGACACATCTGAACACATCTCGGAAACCAGAGACTGCAGAACACTGTGGACACAGCTGAACACATCTCGGAAACCAGAGACTGCAGAACACTGTGGGCACATCTGAGCACATCTCGGAAACCAGAGACTGCAGAACACTGTGGACACAGCTGAACACATCTCGGAAACCAGAGACTGCAGAACACTGTGGACACAGCTGAACACATCTCGGAAACCAGAGAGTGCAGAACACTGTGGACACATCTGAACACATCTCGGAAACCAGAGACTGCAGAACACGGTGGACACATCTGAGCACATCTCGGAAACCAGAGAATGCAGAACACGGTGGACACATCTGAGCACATCTCGGAAACCAGAGACTGCAGAACACTGTGGACACAGCTGAACACATCTCGGCAACTAGAGAGTGCAGAACACTGTGGACACATCTGAGCACATCTCGGAAACCAGAGACTGCAGAACACTGTGGACACAGCTGAACACATCTGGGAAACCAGAGACTGCAGAACACGGTGGACACATCTGAGCACATCTCGGAAACCAGAGACTGCAGAACACAGTGGACACAGCTGAACACATCTCGGAAACCAGAGACTGCAGAACACTGAGGACACAGCTGAACACATCTGGGAAACCAGAGACTGCAGGACACTGTGGACACAGCTGAAAACATCTCGGAAACCAGAGACTGCAGAACACTGTGGACACAGCTGAAAACATCTGGGAAACCAGAGACTGCAGGACACTGTGGACACAGCTGTACACATCTCGGCAACTAGAGAGTGCAGAACACTGTGGACACAGCTGAACACATCTCGGAAACCAGAGAATGCAGAACACTGTGGACACAGCTGAACACATCTCGGAAACCAGAGACTGCAGAACACTGTGGACACATCTCGGAAACCAGAGACTGCAGAACACTGTGGACACAGCTGAACACATCTCTGAAACCAGAGACTGCAGAACACTGTGGACACAGCTGAACACATCTGGGAAACCAGAGACTGCAGGACACTGTGGACACAGCTGTACAGATCTCGGCAACTAGAGAGTGCAGAACACTGTGGACACAGACGAACACATCTCGGAAACAAGAGACTGCAGGACACTGTGGACACAGTCGAACACATCTCGGAAACCAGAGAATGCAGAACACTGTGGCCGCAGCTGAACACATCTCGGCAACCAGAGAGTGCAGAGCACTGTGGACACAGCTGAACACATCTCGGAAACCAGAGAATGCAGAACACTGTGGACACAGACGAACACATCTGGGAAACCAGAGACTGCAGGACACTGTGGACACAGTCGAACACATCTCGGAAACCAGAGAATGCAGAACACTGTGGCCGCAGCTGAACACATCTCGGCAACCAGAGAGTGCAGAGCACTGTGGACACAGCTGAACACATCTCGGAAACCAGAGAATGCAGAACACTGTGGACACAGACGAACACATCTCGGAAACCAGAGACTGCAGAACACTGTGGACACAGCTGAACACATCTGGGAAACCGGAGACTGCAGGACACTGTGGACACAGCTGAACACATCTCGGCAACTAGAGACTGCAAAACACTGTGGACACAGACGAACACATCTCGGAAACCAGAGACTGCAGAACACTGTGGACACAGCTGAACACATCTGGGAAACCAGAGACTGCAGAACACTGTGGACACAGCTGTACACATCTCGGCAACTAGAGAGTGCAGAACACTGTGGACACAGCTGAACACATCTCGGAAACCAGAGAATGCAGAACACTGTGGACGCAGCTGAACACATCTCGGCAACAAGAGAGTGCAGAACACTGTGGACGCAGGTGAACACATCTCGGAAACCAGAGACTGCAGAACACTGCGGACGCAGCTGAACACATCTCGGCAACTAGAGACTGCAGAACACTGTGGACACAGCTGAACACTTCTCGGAAACCAGAGACTGCAGAACACTGTGGACACAGCTGAACACATCTCGGAAACTAGAGACTGCAGAACACTGTGGACACAGCTGAACACATCTCGGCAACTAGAGAGTGCAGAACACTGTGGACACAGCTGAACACATCTCGGCAACTAGAGAGTGCAGAACTCTATGGACACAGCTGAACACATCACGGAAACCAGAGACGGCAGAACACTATGGACACAGCTGAACACATCTCGGCAACTAGAGAGTGCAGAACACTGTGGACACAGCTGAACACTTCTCGGAAACCAGAGACTGCAGAACACGGTGGACACAGCTGAACACATCTCGGAAACCAGAGTCTGCAGAACACTGTGGACACAGCTGAACACTTCTCGGAAACCAGAGACTGCAGTACACGGTGGACACAGCTGAACACATCTCGGAAACCAGAGACTGCAGAACACTGTGGACACAGCTGAACACATCTCGGAAACCAGAGACTGCAGAACACTGTGGACACAGCTGAACACATCTCGGAAACCAGAGACTGCAGAACACTGTGGACACAGCTGAACACATCTCGGCAACTAGAGAGTGCAGAACACTGTGGACACAGCTGAACACATCTCGGCAACTAGAGAGTGCAGAACACTGTGGACACAGCTGAACACATCTCGGCAACTAGAGAGTGCAGAACACTATGGACACAGCTGAACACATCTCGGAAACCAGAGACGGCAGAACACTATGGACACAGCTGAACACATCTCGGCAACTAGAGAGTGCAGAACACTGTGGACACAGCTGAACACTTCTCGGAAACCAGAGAATGCAGAACACTGTGGACACAGCTGAACACATCTCGGAAACCAGAGAATGCAGAACACTGTGGACACAGACGAACACATCTCGGAAACCAGAGACTGCAGAACACTGAGGACACAGCTGAACACATCTGGGAAACCAGAGACTGCAGGACACTGTGGACACAGCTGAACACATCTCGGCAACTAGAGACTGCAAAACACTGTGGACACAGACGAACACATCTCGGAAACCAGAGACTGCAGAACACTGTAGACACAGCTGAACACATCTCGGAAACCAGAGACTGCAGAACACTGTGGACACAGCTGAACACATCTGGGAAACCAGAGACTGCAGAACACTGTGGACACAGCTGTACACATCTCGGCAACTAGAGAGTGCAGAACACTGTGGACACAGCTGAACACATCTCGGAAACCAGAGAATGCAGAACACTGTGGACGCAGCTGAACACATCTCGGCAACTAGAGACTGCAGAACACTGTGGACACAGCTGAACACTTCTCGGAAACCAGAGACTGCAGAACACTGTGGACACAGCTGAACACATCTCGGAAACTAGAGACTGCAGAACACTGTGGACACAGCTGAACACATCTGGGAAACCAGAGACTGCAGAACACTGTGGACACAGCTGTACAC
The DNA here is from genome assembly GCF_030144855.1 of Hypanus sabinus. Lineage (NCBI taxonomy): Eukaryota > Metazoa > Chordata > Chondrichthyes > Myliobatiformes > Dasyatidae > Hypanus > Hypanus sabinus. The sequence goes on from NW_026781649.1 coordinate 26,798, forward strand.
ATCTCGGCAACTAGAGAGTGCAGAACACTGTGGACACAGCTGAACACATCTCGGAAACCAGAGAATGCAGAACACTGTGGACGCAGCTGAACACATCTCGGCAACAAGAGAGTGCAGAACACTGTGGACGCAGGTGAACACATCTCGGAAACCAGAGACTGCAGAACACTGTGGACGCAGCTGAACACATCTCGGCAACTAGAGAGTGCAGAACACTATGGACACAGCTGAACACTTCTCGGAAACCAGAGACTGCAGAACACTGTGGACACAGCTGAACACATCTCGGAAACTAGAGACTGCAGAACACTGTGGACACAGCTGAACACATCTCGGCAACTAGAGAGTGCAGAACACTGTGGACACAGCTGAACACATCTCGGCAACTAGAGAGTGCAGAACACTATGGACACAGCTGAACACATCTCGGAAACCAGAGACGGCAGAACACTATGGACACAGCTGAACACATCTCGGCAACTAGAGAGTGCAGAACACTGTGGACACAGCTGAATACTTCTCGGAAACCAGAGACTGCAGAACCCGGTGGACACAGCTGAACACATCTCGGAAACCAGAGTCTGCAGAACACTGTGGACACAGCTGAACACTTCTCGGAAACCAGAGACTGCAGAACACGGTGGACACAGCTGAACACATCTCGGAAACCAGAGACTGCAGAACACTGTAGACACAGCTGAACACATCTCGGAAACCAGAGACTGCAGAACACTGTGGACACAGCTGAACACATCTGGGAAACCAGAGACTGCAGAACACTGTGGACACAGCTGTACACATCTCGGCAACTAGAGAGTGCCGAACACTGTGGACACAGCTGAACACATCTCGGAAACCAGAGAATGCAGAACACTGTGGACACAGACGAACACATCTCGGAAACAAGAGACTGCAGGACACTGTGGACACAGTCGAACACATCTCGGAAACCAGAGAATGCAGAACACTGTGGACGCAGCTGAACACATCTCGGCAACAAGAGAGTGCAGAACACTGTGGACGCAGGTGAACACATCTCGGAAACCAGAGACTGCAGAACACTGTGGACGCAGCTGAACACATCTCGGCAACTAGAGACTGCAGAACACTATGGACACAGCTGAACACTTCTCGGAAACCAGAGACTGCAGAACACTGTGGACACAGCTGAACACATCTCGGAAACTAGAGACTGCAGAACACTGTGGACACAGCTGAACCCATCTCGGCAACTAGAGAGTGCAGAACACTCTGGACACAGCTGAACACATCTCGGCAACTAGAGAGTGCAGAACACTATGGACACAGCTGAACACATCTCGGAAACCAGAGACGGCAGAACACTATGGACACAGCTGAACACATCTCGGCAACTAGAGAGTGCAGAACACTGTGGACACAGCTGAACACTTCTCGGAAACCAGAGACTGCAGAACACGGTGGACACAGCTGAACACATCTCGGAAACCAGAGTCTGCAGAACACTGTGGACACAGCTGAACACTTCTCGGAAACCAGAGACTGCAGAACACTGTGGACACAGCTGAACACATCTCGGAAACCAGAGACTGCAGAACACTGTGGACACAGCTGAACACATCTCGGAAACCAGAGACTGCAGAACACTGTGGACACAGCTGAACACATCTCGGCAACTAGAGAGTGCAGAACACTGTGGACACAGCTGAACACTTCTCGGAAACCAGAGACTGCAGAACACTGTGGACACAGCTGAACACATCTCGGCAACTAGAGAGTGCAGAACACTGTGGACACAGCTGAACACATCTCGGAAACCAGAGACGGCACAACACTATGGACACAGCTGAACACATCTCGGCAATTAGAGACTGCAGAACACTGTGGACACAGCTGAACACTTCTCGGAAACCAGAGACTGCAGAACACTGTGGACACATCTCGGAAACCAGAGACTGCAGAACACTGTGGACACAGCTGAACACATCTCGGAAACCAGAGACTGCAGAACACTGTGGACACAGCTGAACACATCTGGGAAACCAGAGACTGCTGGACACTGTGGACACAGCTGTACACATCTCGGCAACTAGAGAGTGCAGAACACTGTGGACACAGCTGAACACATCTCGGAAACCAGAGAATGCAGAACACTGTGGACACAGACGAACACATCTCGGAAACCAGAGACTGCAGAACACTGTGGACACAGCTGAACACATCTGGGAAACCAGAGACTGCAGGACACTGTGGACACAGCTGAACACATCTCGGCAACTAGAGACTGCAAAACACTGTGGACACAGACGAACACATCTCGGAAACCAGAGACTGCAGAACACTGTAGACACAGCTGAACACATCTCGGAAACCAGAGACTGCAGAACACTGTGGACACAGCTGAACACATCTGGGAAACCAGAGACTGCAGAACACTGTGGACACAGCTGTACACATCTCGGCAACTAGAGAGTGCAGAACACTGTGGACACAGCTGAACACATCTCGGAAACCAGAGAATGCAGAACACTGTGGACGCAGCTGAACACATCTCGGCAACAAGAGAGTGCAGAACACTGTGGACGCAGGTGAACACATCTCGGAAACCAGAGACTGCAGAACACTGTGGACGCAGCTGAACACATCTCGGCAACTAGAGACTGCAGAACACTGTGGAAACAGCTGAACAATTCTCGGAAACCAGAGACTGCAGAACACTGTGGACACAGCTGAACACATCTCGGAAACTAGAGACTGCAGAACACTGTGGACACAGCTGAACACATCTCGGCAACTAGAGAGTGCAGAACACTGTGGACACAGCTGAACACATCTCGGCAACTAGAGAGTGCAGAACACTATGGACACAGCTGAACACATCTCGGAAACCAGAGACGGCAGAACACTATTGACACAGCTGAACACATCTCGGCAACTAGAGAGTGCAGAACACTGTGGACACAGCTGAACACTTCTCGGAAACCAGAGACTGCAGAACACGGTGGACACAGCTGAACACATCTCGGAAACCAGAGTCTGCAGAACACTGTGGACACAGCTGAACACTTCTCGGAAACCAGAGACTGCAGAACACGGTGGACACAGCTGAACACATCTCGGAAACCAGAGACTGCAGAACACTGTAGACACAGCTGAACACATCTCGGAAACCAGAGACTGCAGAACACTGTGGACACAGCTGAACACATCTGGGAAACCAGAGACTGCAGAACACTGTGGACACAGCTGTACACATCTCGGCAACTAGAGAGTGCAGAACACTGTGGACACAGCTGAACACATCTCGGAAACCAGAGAATGCAGAACAATGTGGACACAGACGAACACATCTCGGAAACAAGAGACTGCAGGACACTGTGGACATAGTCGAACACATCTCGGAAACCAGAGAATGCAGAACACTGTGGACGCAGCTGAACACATCTCGGCAACAAGAGAGTGCAGAACACTGTGGACGCAGGTGAACACATCTCGGAAACCAGAGACTGCAGAACACTGTGGACGCAGCTGAACACATCTCGGCAACTAGAGACTGCAGAACACTGTGGACACAGCTGAACACATCTCGGAAACCAGAGAGTGCAGAACACTGTGGACACAGCTGAACACTTGTCGGCAAAATGCATCCCTCCAGGAACTCTGCCTATACTGCCTGCTGTCATCGTGATCAAAGAACCAACTCCACTACCCGGTCATGCTGTCTTCTGCCCCCCACCCCATGGGAAAAGATGTCTCACTAGAACATCGAAATCTACAGCACATTTAGACCATTCGGCCCACAATGTTATGCCGACCATGTAACTTACTCTATAAATTGCCTGGAAATTCAATGGCGCAGAGCCCTCTATTTTCTAAACTCCATGCCTATTAAGAGGCTCGTTATTAACCCTATTGCACTCTTTTCCACCACCGTCGGCGGCCGTGCATTCTACCAGACACCACTCTCTGTGTGAAAGTCTGACCCCGTCACCCCCTCGGCCCCTATTTCCAAGCACCATAAAACTCTGTTCTCTCGTGTTAGCCATTAAACCTCTGAGAAAGAGCGTCTGGCTATCTACGTGATCAATGCCTCTTATGATCTTAAACTCCTCTATCAGGCCAATTATTATCCGCCGTCTCTCTGAGGAGAAAGAGCCTAGATCACTCAGCCTATTCTCATAAGGTACGCTAGCCAATCCAGGCAACATCATTGTAGATCTACTCTGGACTCTCTCAAAAGTATTCCCACAATGAACACAGTGCTCCAAGTAGCATCTAACCATGGTTTGATATAGCTGTAACTGGGCTCAAGGACAGCATCTATTCAACTGCTATCAGAATACTGAACAGTCCCGTATTGGGATATCAGGTACGCCTAACCTCACAATCGTCACCTCTTGGCCCTTCAACATTATTGTGTGCCTCCGTGCACTTTCTCTGTAACTGTGACGTTTTACTCTGTCACTTCCTGTGACTGGTGTACCGCGTTATATTCCAGCGAAGTGATCTGTATCTGTGTATGTTGCTCTGACCTGTCCTGTTGCTGATGAAAATAAATGATATCGCTGAAAATATAGATGGAGGGTTGGCAAGTCTGCACGTAATACGAAGTTGAGTGGTGTTAGGGACCGTGTAGAAGATCTGCAATGAATGCAGTAGGATATGGATCAGTTTCTGATATCGGTTGGAGAAATGGCAGACTGAGCTTAACCCGGACAAACGCACAATTTGCACTTTGGTAGGTAAAATGGTAACCGATAACACACTATGAAAGATAAGAACCAAATCAGTGTTGATTATCAGAGGGATCTTGTGGTGCAATGTCATTGCTCGTCGCCACGCTTTCTGACAGGGATTCATGAAGGCATATAGCGTTCTTGTCTTTATTAAGCTGCATCAGGCATATCATATGAGGATTGGGAAGCTTTTAAAAACTTGCAGAAGAAAATTGCTTCTTGCCATTAAGAAGGAAACGATGAATTAGGAAAGGAAGCTGGTGACTAATATCAAAGAAAATACTAATTTTTTTATGTATTTTAAGGGTAAAAGAGAGTCAAGGGTAGATTTTGGACCAATTGAAAATGATGCTGGGGATATGCTAATGAGAGACGCAGAGATGGCAGAGGAACCGAATGTATATTTTGCGTCCGACTTCACATTTGAAGAAGTCTGCAGTATGCGGACATTCAAGAGTGTTTGTGCAATGCAACTTATGAATGAGAAGGTGTACAGAATGCTTAATGGTATGAGGGTGGATAAATCTACTGGCCCCGATGGAATGCACCCTCGGGTTCTGAAGAAAATAGCTGGCGAGATTGCGGAGGCAGTAACAATGATCTTTCAAGAAACGATAGATTCTGGCATTGTACCAGATGGCTGGAAAATTGAAGATGCTACTCTGCTATTTAGGAAGGGTGGCTTGCAGCAGAAAGGAATCTATAGATGAGTTTACGGAATACCTGCAAGCAAATGATAAGATAGGCAAAACCCAGCATTGTTTCCTGGAAGGAAAATCCTGCCTGATGAACCTACTGCATTTTTTAAGGAAACTACAAGCAGGGTAGACTAACAGGATGCAGTAGACATGGTGAACTTGGATTGTCAGAAGGCCCTTGGCAAGGTGCGGCACATGAGGCTGCTGAGGAAGATATGAACCCAAAAAATTATAGGGGAGCATTGCCTGATCGTTCGGAAAGAGGGACTGGGAATAAAGTCATCCTATTCCGTCTGGCTACCGGTTACCAGTGGAGTTCCACAGGGATCGGTGCTGGAATCCATGCTTTTTGCAATGAATGTAAATGATTTCCAGATGACACAAATATAGGTGGAGGAATGAGAAGTGTTGAGGAAACAGAGATCCTGCAGAAAGTCGAAGATACTTTAAAGGAATGGTAAACGAAGCGGCAAAAGAAATACAATGTTTGAAAGTGTACGTAATGCAGTTTGTTCGAAAAAAAAATAAACGGGCAGACTATTATTTAGATCGGGGGAGAGTTCAAAATGCAGAAATGCAAAGGGACTTGGGAGGCTTTCTGGAGGACACCCTAAATCTTACCTCCAGGTTGAGTCAATGGTGCAGAAGGCGAATGCAATGCAGGTATTCATTTCTACAACTATAGAATATAAGAGCAGGGATGTGATGTTCAGGCTCTATGAGGCACTGGTGAGACCACACTTGAAGTATTGTTTGCAGTTTTGGGCCACTTATTGTAGAAAATGAATTCCGTCATTGCAGAGGTTTCAGAGAAGATTCACGAGAATTACTCCAGGAATGAAGGGGTACCTTATGAGGAACGTCCGGAAACTCTTGGGCTGTGTTCCCAGGAATTCAGGAGGAGGTGGAACCTCATAGAAACATTCCGAATGCTAAGAGGACTGAGCGGATGAATACATTGCAAAGTTATTTCCCATGGTAGGGGAGTTGAGAACAAGAGGGCACAAATCAGGATTGATGGACGTCATTTTTGAACTGACATTAGGGATAAATTACTTTAGTCAGAGGTTGGAAAATCTGCGGTATTTGATGCGACAAAGGGCTGCGGAGGCCAAGCTATTGGATGAATCTAAGGCAGAGATAGATAGGTTCTAGTTTAGCCAAGCGACCAAATGATATGGCGAGAAGGAATGCGAGTGGGGAATTCCTGGAGTATTGGATCACACCGTTATTGAATGGCAGAGCAGACTCAATGGTTCAAATGGCCTCCTTCTGCTCCTAAATCTTCTGGTGATAGGGCCTACTGATTTTAGCAGCCAGCCATCTCCACTTTAATTCAGATCAGTCATTGACATCACAAAAAACAAACAGCCACTTGTATATGTAAATGATATTCAACCTTGAGATTTATCTTTTTAAAAACAAATATTGAGATTTGTTTAACTCAGGTCTCTTTTTACTGTAATCCACCACGTTACCTACCTCTCTTCCTGTTACAATAAGCCAGCAAAGAAAGAAAAGCCCCACAGCATTTTAATCCCCAAAAGACAGTCATATTTCCAATGTGTGACAAAACAAGGGTTGCAAACAACAGTACAACCACGACCAAAATAATAAATCCTTAACCCTCTCTCTTTCCCCTCTCTCACCCATTCTCTCTCTCTCCTTCTGTCCCTCTCGCTACCTCTGCCAGTTTTTTCTCCCCTCACTCTGCCCGTCTCTCCCTGACACTTTCGATAACGCACTTGCTCTTCTCACTGCCACTTCACTCATGATTTCGTTCCCTCTTCTCCCTCCCACAGCTTGTCGAATTCCTGTCTTCGTTCTGCCTCCGCATTCTCCCATTTTCCGCTCATCGCCTTCAACTGTCACTCTATTTCCCGTCTCCATCCGTCCCCCATCTACTGCTCAGTCCACGTCTCTCTCCACTCTCTTCACCCTGTCCCTCATATTTTCTACCTGTCTCTCACTCTGTCTCCCCCAGTCTCTACCTGTCCCTTGCCCTTCTATTTGCCTCTCTGACACATTCTCTTGCATTCTGTCCTAGATGATCTGGACCCCACCTACTCGCGGCTGAACCTTCTCCAAAATGAGCTTCCCATATAACGAAGAAGATCCTCCTATTGCGTCTGGACCAGGAGAAACGTCAGTGACTGCACACGCAGGTCAGAGTTAACTTTGATGATGCCATTCTGATGGGGGTCACGTGACGTACGCACAACTGTACAAGTGTAAATGCATCTGCATCGACCCTTCCCTCTGGCAGTTCTTTCCACAAATGGAGCACCGTCTGATTAAAAAAAAGTGTCACTCTGGTCCGCAGTTAAATATCTTTCTACTATCGCCTCAGAAGTGTGCGTTCTGTCCTCGATTCTGGAAGTCTGCAGAAAATGACTCTGCGCATTCATATTGTCTGTGCCCCACATGGATTTATAAACCTCTGTAAGGTCACCCATGAACTCCAAGGTATAAAATCCTAAACTGCCTGAATTATCTCCATAGCTCAGTCCCTCGGATTCTCGGCAACATACGCGTAAATCTCCCTCTGCAGTCGTTGCTGCTCAGTGGCATTTCTCCTGGAGCAGTGGAACAAAAAACTGAACACTGTACTCCAAGGTCGGCCTACCCTACATCCTGTACAACTGCAAAGTGACCTCTCGACTCCTGTACACAGTGCCTTGATTGATAAAGATGCAATCTTTACTGCCCTATCTATCATTGACCGCAATTTCTGGGAACCGTTTTCCCGTAACCCTGAGTCCATCTATTCTATAACGCACCCCAGGGTTCCCCCTCTTCCTGTGAATGTCCCATCCTGGCTTGTCTTCCTCAAATACTACATCTCTCTCACCTCTCCTTTCTTTCTCCGTCTCTTCCTCCCTTTCTCTCTTCAATCTCCCAAACTGATCTACCATCTGGGATCTTGTGACTGGATTTGTTAAAGCCATTGTAGATTTTATCTGGCAATCAGGACAAACAGGTAATCAGCAATCAAATCGGTCCGTCTAATCTCCCTGGGCTCCACCCCATTATACAGAGCAGCCCAACCAATGCCTGATTGAAGTCCCTATACATCTTTGTCTACTACACTTCCCTAATCGTCCGTCTCAGTGGCTCTCACCAAATATGGAAATCTAACAAGTTCCCACCGTGGCCTCTTGCCTACATTCCCTGCTGCCTCGGTGCAGCAGCCAGATTAATCATAGACCCCTGCCCAACCCAGACTCCCTCCCATCGGGGGGTGTGTGGGAAATATCAGATTATCGAACGCCCCCGAGAACGATCAGATGGACTCCTGACCTCACGATCTATCTCGTCGTGGCCCCTTGCACCTTATCGCCTGCCCGCCCTGCCCTCTCTCTGTAACTGTGACACTTTATTCTGCATTATGTGACTGCAAATTGAGCTCCAGACTCCCTCACCGCCCTATCTAACCTTGACTTCAATTTCTGGGAACCGTTTTCCCGTATCCCTGGGTCCATCTATCCTTTACCTCTTCCCAAGTTTCATCCATTTCACTGTGAACGTCCCATCCTGGCTTGTCTTCCTGAAATAACACACAGTAGGCTTATACAGAAAGTCAGACGCCATGGAATCCAGGGAAGACTCAGAATCGGCTTGCCTGCAGAAGGCAGAGGGTCGTGGTGGACGGAGTCCATTCTGATTGGAGGATTGTGGCTAGTGGTGCCCCACAAGTATCTGTTCTGGTCCCTCTACTTTTTGTGATTTTTAAAAACGAATTGGATGTGGGGGTAGAAGTGTGGGTTGGCAAGATTGCAGACGACATAAAGGTTGGTGGTGTTGCAGATAGTGTTGCGGATTGTTGAAGATTGCAGAGAGACATTGATAGGATACAGAAATTGGGCTGAGAATTGGAAGATGGTGTTCAACCCATTGAAGTGTGAGGTGGTACACTTTGGAAGGACAAACTCCAAGGCAGAGTACAAAGTATATGGCAGTATACTTGGTAGCGTGGAGGAGAAGAGGGATCTGGGTCTATATGTCCATAGATTCCTGAAAGATGGCTCACAGGTATTTAGGGTAGTTAAGAAAGATTACGGAGTGTTATCTTTCATAAGTCGAGTGATATAATTTAAGAGGCGCGGGTAATGATGCAGCTCTATAGAACTGTTAGGCCACACTTGGATTATTGTGTCCAGTTCTGGTCGCCTCAGCATAGGAAGGATGTGGATTCATTGGAAAGTGTAAAGAGCAGATTTACCAGGATAATGCCTGGTTTATAGATTATGCATAATGATCAGAGATTAAGAGAGCTATGCTTTTTTTCTCTCTCTCTGGAGAGAAAGAGGATGACAGAAGACATGTTAAGTTATACAATATATTAAGAGGAATAGATAGAGTGGACAGCCAGCGCCTCTTCTCCAGGTCAACACTGCTCAGTACAAGAGGACATGGCTTTAAGGTAAGAGGTGGAAAGTTCAAGGGCGATATTAGAGGAAGGTTTTTAAATCAGAGAGTGGTTAGTACGGAGATTGCACTGCCTCAGTCAGTGGTAGAGGCAGATTCACTAGTGGAATTTAAGAGATTACTATACATCTATATGGAGGAATTTCAGGTGGAGGGTTACATGAGAAGAAGGGTTTAAAAGTGGCCCGAAGTGCCTGTACTGTGTGTACTATTCTATGATATATGTTGTAACATTGTCATGCATTTCTTGCTCGTCATTTCCACCCATAAAGCCTCACTTAGACGAATTCTCTTGCCTGTCCTGATTGTCCACTACGGTAACATTTTCTAAGCCTAGTAATGTCACCCCTCCTCCTTTAATTCCTTCTGCCTTCTCACATCGAAATATGGTGCTCTCCTGCTTGCTCTTCCTGCACACAATTCTCAGTAATGGCTACAATCTTATAATTCACTGTATTGATTCATTCCCTGATCTAAACCGCATTTCCTTAAAGCTTCCAGCATTGAGATATGCCCCAATCCCGTCTGGGATATTACCTGTGTCTACCCCAGTGAAGACAGATCCAACTGTTCATCTCATCTGCCATTCCCTTGTTCCCCATAATAAATTCAACTGTTTCTGTCTTCAAGGGCCCAAATTTGGTCTTAACTAATATATTTTATCTTGAATACCAAATGAAGCTTTTACTATCCTCTTTTATAATTCTTTGCTAGCTTACCTTCGTACCTCAAAATTTCTTCCCTTATTGCCTTTTTTGTTATATTCTGTTGCTCTGAAAGTTTCACGGTCCTCTGGCTTCCCGCTCATCTTTGCTATGTTATACTTCTTCTCTTTTATTGTTATACTGTCCTTGATTTCTCTTGTTAGCCACGGTCGCCAAAAGTTATCACGACCTCTGGCTGTTCTGCTTCCTTCTACAGGATATCATGGACGCGATCAGAATCATCCTGGTCCCAGGCAACAGGGAGGGAAGCAACCACACGTGTATCTTTCCAGCGTCCTCAGAATCGCCTGTCTGACCCCTTAACTATAGAGTCCCGATTTACTGCTTGTGTTCTCTACCCTTCTGAGCAACAGGGCCAAACTCTGTGTCAGGAGCGCGTCAGTTGTTGCATCCCATAGGTATCCAGTCCCCCCCCCCCCCCAACAGTACTCAAACAGGAGCACGTTGTTTAAAGGGAGAGCCACACGGGTACTCTCTATTATCTGACACCTGCCTTTCCCTCCCCTGACTGTTACCCATTTATCTGTCTCCCCAGGACCCGTTGTGACTGCTTGCCTGTAAATCCCGTCTATCATCTCCGCACTCTCCCTGACCAGACGTTTCCCTCTCCTGACTGTTACCCATTTATCTGTCTCCCGAGGGCCCGCTGTGACTGCTTGACTGCAAATCCCGTCTATCATCTCCTCACTCTCCCTGACCAGACGTTTCCCTCTCCTGACTGTTACCCATTTATCTGTCTCCCGAGGACCCGGAGTGGCTGCTTGCCTGTAAATCCCGTCTATAATCTCTGCACTCTCCCTGACCAGACGTTTCCCTCCCCTGACTGTTACCCATTTATCTGTCTCCCCAGGACCCGGTGTGACTGCTTGCCTGTAAATCCCGTCTATCATCTCCGCACTCTCCCTGACCAGACGTTTCCCTCTCCTGACTGTTACCCATTTATCTGTCTCCCCAGGACCCGGTGTGACTGCTTGCCTGTAAATCCCGTCTATCATCTCCGCACTCTCCCTGATCAGACGAAGGTCATCGAGCTGCCTTTCTGCTTCCCTAACGCGGTCCCTAAGGAGCTGTAGCTCGACGTAGCTGGCGCGGATGTGGCCGTCCGGGAGGCTGGGATTCTCCCGGACATCCCACATCTGACTCCCAGCAGTGAACACCGGCCTCACAGACAAACTTCCTGTTCTGTTCCTCACAGGCAGCTCACCTCGTCTCGACCCGTTATCGCCGAAGCCCGAATGTACCAAAGCTCGACCACTCTGCCTCAGGTCACTCCTTTGATAACCGCTCCTCTGATGAACGCTCCACGTGCCAGTATCTCCCTTTTATGCCTGAACCTGCCCTGCTATCCAACTGACGATTAGTCTTCCGGTTGTAGCCACTGACAGGCACGGACAATGGACTAACGCTCTCTAGGCCACCTTTTGAAATAACCGTCGGAGACCTAAGAGAAATCCCACTTCGTAAACATCTGTTTACGCCGCCGATCGGCAACGTACATTCTCTACCGGCTTCTCCTTTTATTTTTCTCCCTCTCTCATCTCTCAGACGTTCTGAACTCCACCTACTCAATGATCAAACTTCCCAATGACGAACATCTCACGGAAGAGTATGAAGATATTCCCATTGCTTCGGGACCCGCTGAAATGTCAGTGGTTGCACAGACAGGTCAGAGTTCACAATAACGACATCATTCTGAAGGGGTCACGTGTGTTATGCGCAAGTGTTCAAGTTCTAATGTTTCTGCTTCGACCGCTTCCTTTGGCAGCTCGTTCCACAGACAGATCATTGTCGGGGTAAACAAGATGTTGTATTCTTGTCCCCAGTTGCATCATCTACTGCTATTTCATTATCCCTGAGCGTTTTGGTCCTCGATTATCCAAGCCTACAGAAAAATTACGATGTCCTAACCCCCTCTCCCTCCCTCCATCTCAGTCCCTATTCTTCGGAGTCTCCTCCCTCTCAGTCCCTACTCCTCTCTCTGTCCTCCCTCTCAGTCTATATCTCTCTCTCCTCCCTCTCAGGCCCTATTCCTCTTTCTCAGTCTGTCCCTACAACTCTCTCTCTCCTTCCTCTGTTCCTACCTCTATCTCTCTCTCCGCCCACCCGGTCACTACCCCCTCTCCCCTGTCCTTCTCGGTCGCTACCACTCTCTCTCCTTTCCTTCTCGTTCTATACTCCCCTCCCTTTCACCTCCCCCTCGTTCTCAAATCCTCGGTGCCCCCTTCCTCTCGGTCCCTAACCCTCTCTCTCCCCCACTGTTGCTCTTACACTCTGTCTCAGCTCCGCTCGGTCCCTACTCTGCTCTCCCTCCTCCCCTTGGGTCCCTGCTCTCTCTCCCCTCTCTCTTCTCCCTACACTGTCTCTCACCTCTTGGTCCCGACCCCTCTCACTTCTCTCGCTTGGTCCCTACTTCTTCTCTCTCTCCCTATCAGTCCCTAATTTTGTCTCCCTCCTCCCTCTCAGTCCCTGCCCTTTCTCTCTCCTCCGTCTTTGACCCTACACTCTCTTTCTCTCCCTCTCAGTCCCTACGCTTCTCTCTCTCCTCCCTCTCAGTACCTACGCCGTCTCTCTCCCCTCTCAGTCCCTAACTAATTTCTCCTCCCTCTTTTCACTACAGTTTCTCTCATCTCCCCTCGGTCCCTACTCTGCTCTCCCTCTCAGTCCCTATCCCTCTCTCTCTCTTCAATTCCAACGTGACCTCCCTACTCCTGTACTCATTGCCCTGACTGATGAGGCGTGGCGCGACAGATGCTTTCTTCACCGCCCTGTCTACTCTGACTCCAGCTTCAGATAACCGTGCACCCTATACCTCTGGTCCCACTGTTCTACAATACTCTCCACGTTCCTGTCTACCTGCGACTCCACTTTCAGGGAACGGTGTCCCTCTCGCCGTGCGTTCTATAAACTTTCCCAGGTTTCCTCCCGTTGAATGTACAAGTCCTACGCTGTTGTTTGTCCTACTGAAGTACGATAGCTCAAACTAAATTGCATCTGCTTCTGCTCGGCCGACTTCCGCGGTGAATCGAGATCCCACTGTAAGAGAAATCTGTCTTCACTCTTTAAAACGCCATCAACGTTAATGTCGTCTGCAAGCTCACCTACTGCGTACTTTGTAATCTGCTATAAATGGTCGATATAATTGACAGAGATCGATCGTCCCACCACCGACCACCCGCGAAAAGCGCTAGTGACGGGCCTCGGTCTGAGAAATGGACTGCAACACTAAACCGTGTCTCCTATCTCCGAGCCAATTGTATACTGGATCAGCCATCCCTCCCCGCGTCGCACACCATGTCCCAGAGAGGTATACCATCTGGGGCCTTGTTAAAATCTGTGTACATTACATCCAGCACCTCGACCTGATCAGTCCTCCTCAATCAAATCGGTCAGAGAGATCTCCTTGGGTTCCACAACATCTTCAGGCCAGTCTTCCATCTGAGGCCGTCAATAGCCTTGTTCAAGCCTCTGTATGGTATATCTACTACCAATTCCTGGTTTGTTCTCCCCAGTTAAAATCTACTAGGATTTCACGCCACCTGTCATCTATTTCCCCCTTCTCTCGTCTATTTTCCCTATCTTTCCCTCTCCCACCCAGTCTCACTGCTCCATTCCTTCTCGGTCTCTCTCTACCTTCCTATCTCCTAACTTCCAGAGTGATCTACCATCTGGGAACTTGATACGGGACGTGTCAAGCGTCCGTTATGCCTCTTCACAATGTCTACTGCTCTGTTCTCATGAAACGCCCTGGTTCCTTACTAAAAATATGATCATTGCTCCGCCCATGACCGTAAGAACCTGCAGAGCCATATTGAAAGAGTTGAGTCCAGATAGGAAACCCGCTTCCCCGCCATGAACGCTTTCTACACATACTGCTGTTCCGATAAAGCACCCAGCATCATCAAAGGTCCAGGGACATTCTGAGGGAAAATGCGGAGGCATGGATCAGGAGGCTCAAGGGCAGCTTCTACACTACAGTAATCAGACTATTAAAGGGACCCCAAATACGATAAGATGTACTCTTGAAATCAAATCTTCCTCTTCGTGGCTTTTCAACCTTAAAGTCTGCCTGCACTGCACTTTCTCTGTAATTGTGATACTTTATTCTGTAATTAAGTAACCTTGTTCTACTCCAATAAAGTGACCTGTATCTATGGATATGTGTGGGATCTCTCCTGTCTGTAAATGTATAGACGGGGTCTGATAGCCAACAGTCAGCATGGATTTGTGCGTGTAAGATCATGTTCGACAAATTTAATTGATTTTTTTGGAAAGGTTACTAGGCAAGTTGACGATGGGAAAGCAGTGGAAGTTGCCTACATGAAATTCAGTAAAGAATTGTCGAGGTTTCACCTGGAAGGTTAGTTAGGAAAGTTCAATCGTTAGGTATTAATATTGAAGTAGTAAAATGCATCCAACAATGGCTGGATGGGAGATGCCAGTGAGTAGTAGTGTATAACTTTTTGTCAGTTTGGAGACCGGTGACTAGTGGTGTGCCTCAGGGATCTGTACTGGGTCCAATGTTGTTTGTCATGTATATTAATGATCTTCATGATGGTGTGGTAACTTGGATTAGTAAGTATGCAAACCATACTAAGATAGGTGGCGTTGTGAATAATGAAGTAGATTTTCAAAGCTTGCAGAGAGATTTTGGCCAAGTAGAAATGTAGGCTGAAAGATGGCAGATGGAGTTTAATACTGAGAGGTTTGAGGTACTACATTTTGGTTTGGACTAATCCAAATAGGACATACATTGTAAACGGTAGGTCATTGAGGAATGCAGTAGAACAGAGTGATCTAGGAATAATGGTGCATAGTTCTCTGAACGTGGAATCTCATGTGGATAGGGTGGTGAAGAAAGCATTTAGAATGCTGGCCTTTATAACTCAGAGCACTGAGTATAGGAGTTGGGATGTAATGTTAAAATTGCAAAAGGGATTGGTGAGGACCAATTTCGAGTATTGTGCACAGTTCTGATCACCGAACTATAGGAAATATGTCAAGAAAATAGAAAGAGTACAGAGGAGAATTACGAGAATGTTACGTGGGTTTCAGTACGTAAGTTACCAAGAATGTTTGAACAAGTTAGGCCTTTATTCTTTGAATCGTAGAAGGTTGCGGGGGGACTTGATAGAGGTATTTAAAATTAAGAGGGCTATAGATAGAGTTGACGTGGATCGGTTTACTTTTTTTCATTGAGAGCAGGGCAGATTCAAACAAGAGGATGTGAGTTGAGAGTTAAGGGACAAAAGTTTAGGGGGGGGGGTCCTCTTTAAACATAGAGAGGTAGTTGTGTGGAACTTCCAGTAGAAGTGGTGGAAACAGGTTCGATATTGTCATTTAAAGTCAAATTTGATAGGTATATGGACGAAACGATTGGACGGTTATGTGCTGAGTGCAGCTCTGTGGGACTAGGTCAGAGTAAGCGTTCGGCATGGACGAGAAGGGCCGAGATGGCCTGTTTCCTTACCGTAATTGTTATATGGTTATATATATGAACGATTTGCATGAAAATGTAGATGGGTGGTTTCCTATATTTGCTGATGATAGGCTGATGGGTGTTGAGGATCGCTTAGAGGACCTGCATTCAATTCCGTAGAACATCGATCAGTTTCTGATATGGGATGGAGGAATGGCAGATGGTGTTTAACCCGGACAAACGTAAAATGTTGCACCTTGGTAGGCGAAATGCTCAGAGATAGCACAAGATCATAAGAGTTACAGAGGATATCATTCCCAAATGTGAAATGTCTAACACCAGAGGGAATACATCGCGGACAGCATTGCCGGCCGAAGGGCCTGTTCCTCGGCTGTCCTGGCTGGTCTACGATGCAGGATGTTCGAAGCACACAAAGCCTTGTTAAATCTCCAGGTTCTCACAGGTCTTGTCCACAGACAGTAGTTCCCAGTGCGTATCTGTGGGTAACACGACCAGTCACGGACGTCCGCCGGTCTCTGGTTTCTGTGGACCAGCCAGTGCGGAAATTCAATTACAAATTCACTGTGAATCCCACTCATCACAATCTTGTGAATGGATCGCCCATCAGAGAGACTTTGTCAAAGGCCCGTCTGCAGTCAACACTTTATCTCTCAATTGAACCGCGTGATCAACCCGAAATCCCTTTCCCCGTCGACAGTTAAGGGTTCTGTCGTTAGCTGTCTCTGTCCCTTCACATTTATCGCCACAAAGAAAAATATCTCACACTTACCCACAGGAGAAGGGGCGATGGCGGGTGCTGACGCCTTAACACCAGCGCTTCGGTTAGATGGAGCTCGTCAGCCTGGGAAGGCAGTCCATCTAGAGAGGGAACACTCTGACTTCAAATCTCCGCTGCCTTCCGGCCATACCCACTCATGGGAAAGACTTCGGGAGTAATCCCTGGGGACGAATCCGGAGCTGGAGTCCCTGAGACAGTCCGATGTTGCCTTCAACCTCGATCTGGCAACTCCTGCGACAACACTGGTGCTGAGCTGTATCGGCTCTTGTCCTTCCCCTGGACAACATCGGTGGCGTGAAGAGGGGAGACTTGCTGAGCTAAACTCCGTTTGCCACTTTCCAACCAGATCTACAGATGATCCATACCCCAGTGGTATGTCTTTGGACTGCGGGAGGAAACCAGAGCACCCGGAGGAAATCCACTCGCTCCTGGGGAGAAATTGGAAACTCCTTGCAGACAGCGGCGGGAATTGAACCCGGGTCGCTGGTACTGTAAAGCGCTGCGCTAACCGTCACGTGTCCTTCTCCTTGCCAGCAGCCACAAAACATAGAAACACAATGGAGTCCACGAAAATCCCCACAACATGTTTATCACCACAAGACCGTCCTTTATCTCATGCGTGGAAATGGAACAAAGCGGGCGAACAATAATACAGCGAGGGAAAATAATAAACCCGTGACAATCTCTCATTCCGCTCTTTCCCACGACCCTCTCTCGCTCCATTGTCTCTTCCCTCTCTCTCTCTCCCACTTTTTCTCCCCTCACTCCCCCTCTCTTCCCCACTCTTTCCCTGTCTCTCTCACACATCGCTATCAACATTCACTCAAAACATCGCTTCCTCTTCTAACGCGGCCATTCCCTCTTTCCTTACTCTTCTCGTTTCCTTTAGCTCATTTTTCTCACATTTCCACCCCGCCATCGCTCCCCTCTCACTCTCACCATCTTCTCCTTCTGTTTATCTGAATCTTCTCTCCACAGGTCCGCATAAACAGGAGCCGAACGAGAACATCGGGAATAGACAGGACCGTAAGATCTGCCTACACTGCCTAGTTACGTCCGTCCTCTTCGTGACCGTGGTCGCGCTCTCGATCCATGGTGAGTCAGACTGAAAAATAACAGTGTGAAATAAAACCTTACAGTGACACGGACTCGCCGCTCAACCGACACTTACCTCAGCGTGACACTGACACGACACTCACAGTGAAGCTGACACTACCCTCACCTTGACAGGGACACATCTCCCACCGTGACACCGTTACATCCACACCATGACACCGACTCCCACCTCACCGTGATGCCGAAAAATATTAAACTCTGGATCCAGACGGCTAATTCCCCGTGGATTCTGTGTATCATGTCTCTCGTTTAAGCCTCCCCACGCCCATGGCTCCAACTTAATTGATCACATTCGGGAGAGGAGACAAAATCTCTGGAATCAGAGAGACGCTTGCCAGCCTTGGGAAGCCAAGAGACTTGGACTCAGCGACGAGGGCTCAATGTAACTGAGTTTGAGAGAGGGAGGGGGTGATCGTGGTGGAAGAAGAGACCGCGGCTGGTGGATGGAAGGGAGTCCCAGTGGGGGACAGTCCTCTCTGTGAGACTACCACACCCCAAACCATGACACAGACACTCTGCCCACCATGACACCACCACGCCCCTCACTCTGTCATTCCCCTCACCGCGACACGGAAGTACACTTCATTGTGAATCGGCACGACTCTCGCCGGGGCACGAAACTCCTATCACAGTGACACCGACACGTTCCCCACAGCAACCCTGTCATGCTCCTCACGATACTGACGCAGACCCCCACTGTAACATCAACAAAACCTTCACAGGGACATTGATGTACCCTTCAGAGTGACACAGACAGGCATCTCAAGATGGCGCCAATTCCTCCCACTGTGCCACCGGCACATCCTTCAACGTGACGCCCTTCACCGTGACGCTGACACAACACTCTCTGTGACTCGTGCGGTAGCGCGACGCTGACTCACGTGTCACTGCAAATGCTAAACATCCTTCACCATCTCTCACAGTAGCAGTCATCTCCGACCGAAACTACCAGCTCCTTCGGGAAGAGTATCGCGAGATGAACAGGACACAAAGCCAATGTCGACTGCAAGTCCTTGAGTTAAACTCATCCCTTGAATCCACAAAATTCGAGAATTTCCACCTGAATCTCTCCCGGAGGTCCTGTCTCAAGAATTTCTATGCGCACAAATTCAATCTGTCCGATCTTAAACAAGCGCACAACGATCTCGGTCACCAGTTCTGTGAATTGTTAACCAGCATAAGAGGTGAGGCATCATCCCCCCGTTTAACCCGCTCCTCATCACAGGGCAGGCATAGTGAGGGGAAGCGTAACTCTGTGTTGAATGTGTGAAGAGATGGTATGGAGGGTGATTCACTCTGTCTTTGACCCGGTGAGTGTGTGACGGTGCTGCGTGGAGGAAGCTTCAATCTGTCACTGAATCCAGGAGTGTATGATGGGAAGTTGTGGAGTTGGATTCTGATAGCGCGATTGTGTGATGGGACAGTGCAGAGAGAAATTTACTTCATGTTTGACCCCTGAAGTGTGTTATGGCACGGTGGAGAGAGAGATCCACACGGTTTCTGGGATTTTAGTGACGGGACGGTGCAGCGGGGGCTTCACTCTGTGTCTGATCAAGATTGAGCGATGGGATCGTCGAGAGAGAGCTTAGGTCTGTGTGTGACTCCGGGAGTGAGTGATGGGAGGTTGCAGAGTGGGAATCACTTTGTGTTTGAATCCTGGAGTGTGTGATGGGTCGGTGTGGCTGGAGCTTCACTCCGTGCCTGACTCCGGGAGTGCGTGATGAAATGAAAAAAGGGAAATTACACTGTCTTAAACTCGAGAATTTGTGATGGGACCGTGTGGAGGCAGCTTCCCTCTGTGTCTGACACTTTGCCCTGTGGAGTGTTGAGAAGCTGTAGAGGGAGAATCACTCTCCCTCTGAGACAGCGGGAGAATTTATAATGCGAGTAGATTGGGAGGGGATGTCTTTTCATCGGCAGTGTGGATAGGGCACGTCTACGCAAACGCGTGAAGATCGGCCTCTGAGACAGCGGGAGAGTTTAAAAAGAAAACAGATTAACGGAGCAGGCGACATAGTAGTGGAAGAGAGAGTAGGAAGACTGGCTGCAGAGGCTTCGTCGAGCGGAGACTGAGGACGAGCTTGCTCCGAGTGAGGTCAAGCCGAGTAAGCTCCTTTAATTAATTTAATTACCTTACAAGTAGGTAATGGAGGCAGCAGTTAGGGCAGTCCAGTGCTCCGTTTGCGGGATATGGGAAGTCAGGGCGAAAACAATAGTCCCTGATGACGACACCTGCAAAAGGTGCATCCAGCTGCAGCTCCTGACAAACTGTTCGGGAACTGGAGCTGGAGCTGGATCAACTTCGGATTATTCGTGAGACAGAGGCAGAAATAGACAGGAGTTTCAGGGAGATAGTCACTCCCAAGAGTCAGGAGAGAGTTAGCGAGGTGACTTTCAGGAGAGGGAAGGGGAATAGACAGGAAGAGCAGAGCACGCCTGTGGCCAGTTCAATCAACAATAACTATACCATTTTGGACAACTGTTGTTGGGTTTAACCTACCAGGGACACATTGCAGCGGTCACGTCTCTGGCCACGAGTTTGGACTCTGAGCTCAGAAGGGAAGAAGGGAATTGCTGAGAGCAGTGGTGATAGGAAATTGAATAATTAGGATGGGCAGATAAGAGGCTCTGTGGGAGAGATCAAAAATCTCAGATGGACTGTTGCTCCCCTGGTGGCAGAATCCGCGGTATCTCCGATCGAGTTCTCAGTATTCTCAAGAGGGAGGGTGAGCAGCCGGATGTCGTGGTCCATGTTGGGACCAATGACGTGGATATGAAGAAAGATGAGGTCATCCAAAGAGAGTTTAGGGAGTTAGGTGGAAAATTGAAGGACAGGACAGGCAGGTTTGGAATCCCAGGGTTGCTACCAGTGCCACGTGCTAGTAAGACTAGAAATAGGAAGATAATGCAGCTAAATAACTGGCTAAGGATTTGGTGCTGGATGGAGAGCTTCATGTTTCTGGATAACGGGCCTTCTTCCAGGGAAGGTGGGACCTATTCCGACGGGACGAGTTGCACCTGAACTGGAAGGGGACTAGTATCCCTGCGGTAAGGTTTGCTAGTGGAGCTGGGGGGTTTTAAACTAGATTTGTAGGAGCAGCGGAACCAGAGTGCTAGAGCAGATAGAGAGCTGGGGAGGATAAAGGTCATGCGAGAACTGCAAGTATAGTATATGGAGTAATTCCAGATCTAATATATAAAGAGGCTTTGAGTAAAGAGAAGCAGAATGAAGGGTGTAAAGCTAGTTAGGTAGAAGGGCTAAAGTGCGTGTACTTCAATACAAGAAGCATCAGGAACAAAAGTGATGAACTGAGAGCTGGGTTACGTAACAAACATACACAAAATGCAGGTGGAACACAGCAGGCCAGGCAGCATCTATAAGGAGATGCACTGTCGACGTTTAGGGCCGAGACCCTTCGTCCTGCTGTGATCCACTTGCATTTTGCCTGTGTTGTTTTAATTTCCAGCTTCTGCAGATTTCCTCGTGTTTGCGCTTGGATACATACATGGAATTGTGATAGTAGACATTTCAGAGACTTGGCTGGCACCAGGGCAGGAGTGGATTCTCAATATTCCTGGATTTCAGTGTTTTAAAAGTGATAGGTGGGGGGCCGGGGGAAGGGTGAGTGGTGTGGATACTATTAGAGTTACAGAAAGGGTGAGTAATGTAACAGGATCCTCGTTTGAGTCAGAATGGGTGCAAGTCAGGAACAGGAAGGGAGCAGTTACTCTATTGGGAATATTCTGTAAGACCCCTGGTAGCAGCAGAGATACGGAGGAGCAGATTTGGGAGGCAGATTTTGCAAAGGTATAAAAAAAGCAGGCTAGTTATCATGGGTAACTTTAACTTCCCTAATATGGGGCAACATTTGATAAGTGTGTTCAGGACGGATTCCTGTCACAGTATGTTGACAGGCCGACTAAGGGGAATGGCATGCTGGATCTACTATTAGCTAACGACCCGGGTCTGGTCACAGATCTCTCAGTGGGTGAGCACCTGGGGGACAGTGATCACCGCTCCCTGGCCTTCAGCATTATCATGGAAAAAGATACAATCAGAGAAGACAGGAAATGTTTTAATTGGGGAAGGGCAAATTATGAGGGTATAAGGTTAGAACTTGCAGGTGTGAATCAGGATGATGTTCTTGCTGGGAAATGTACTATGGGCATGTGGTCGATGTTTAAGTATCTCTTGCAGGGTGTTAGGGATAAATTAGTTCCGGTGAGGAAGATGAAGAATGGTAGGGTGAAGTAACCATGGGTGGCAAGTGAGGTGGAGAATCTAGTTAGACGGAAGAAGGCAGCATACGTGAGTTTTAGGAAGCAAAGTCCAGATGAGTCTATTGAGTAATATACTGAAGCAAGAAAGGAGCTTAAGAAGGGGCTGAAGAGAACAAAAAGGGGGCATGACAAGATCTTGGCGAGTAGGGGAAATGAAATGCGCAGGCATTCTTCATTTACGTGAAGAACAAAAGGATGAAGGAGTGAAGGTAGAACCGATTAGAAATAAAGCTGGGAAGATGTGCCTGGAGGCTGTGGAAGTGAGCGAGGTCCTCAATGAATACTTCCATTTGGCATTCTCCAATGAGAGGGAACTTGATGACGGTGAGGACAATATGAGTGAGGTTGATGTTCTGGAGCATGTTCATAGTATGTATAGGAATTCTTGGAGTTGTTAATATACAGCTGGACGGATAATTCCCCGGGGCCTGACGAAATATTCCCCAGGCTGCTGCACAAGGCGAGGGAAGAGATTGCTGAACGTCTGGCTCGGATCTTTATGTCCTCATTGTCCACGTAAATACGACCTATGGATTGGAAGGATGCGAATGTTGTCCTCTTGTTCAAAAAAGTTAGTAGGTTAGTGTGGGTAATAATAGACAGGTGAGCCTTACGTCTATGCTGGGAAAGCTGTTGGAAAATATTTTTAGAGATAGAATCTATAGTAATTTAGAGAATCATAGTCTGATCAGGGACAGTCAGCATGGCTTTGTGAAGGGCAGATGGTGTCAAACAAACCCGATTGATTTCTTTGAAGAGGTAACCAGGCATATAGATGAGGGTAGTCTAGAAGATGTGATCTACATGGTCTTTAGTAAAGCATTTGATTAGTTTCCACACGGTAGGCTTATTCAGAAATTCAGAAAGCATGGGAACAAGGGAAGTTTGGCCAGGTGGATCCAGAATTGGCTTTCATGCGGAAAGCAGAGGGTCGTGGTGGAAGGGGTAGTGACTAGTGGTGTCTCACAATTATCGGTTCTGTGACCCCTACTTTTCGTGATTTTTATTAACGACCTGGATGTGGGGGTAGAAGGGTGGGTTGGCCAGTTTCCAGATGACAGAAGATGACATTGCGGAAGATTGGCTGTGTTGTAGATAGTGTAGAGGAATGCAAAGATTGCAGGTAGACATTGTTAGGATGCAGGAATGGGCTGAAAAGTGGCAGATGGAGTTCAACCGGAGAAGTGTGAGTTGGTGCACTTTGGAAGGACAAACTCCAGGGTAGATACAAAGTAAATGGCAGCACACTTGGTAGTGTGGTGGAGCAGAGAGAACTGGGATTACGTGTCCCCAGATCCCTGAAAATTTCATCACAGCTAGATAAGGTAGTTAAGAATGCTTATGGGGTGTTAGCTTTCATAAGTCGAGGGATAGAGTTTAAGAGTCCCGAGGTAATGATGCAGCTCTATAAAACTCTGTTTAGGTCACACTTGGAGTACTGCGTCCAGTTCTGGTTGCTTCACTAAAGGAAGGATGTGGAAGCATTAGAAAGGGAACAGAGGAGATTTATCAGGATACTGCCTGGATTAGAGAGCATGTATTATGATCAGAGATTAAGGGAGCTACGGCTTCACTCTTTCGAGAGAAGGAGAATTAAAGGAAACATGATAGATGTATCCAAGAAATTAAAGGGAAAAGAGAGTGGACAGCCTGCGCTTCTTCCCCAGGGCACCACTGCTCAATACAAGAGGCCATGGCTTTAAGGTAAGGGGAGGGAAGTTCAAGGGGGATATTTGAGGAAAGTTGGTTCCTCAGAGAGCGGTTGGTGCGTGGAATGCTTTGACCCCGAGCCTGTCGTGCAGGCAGATATACTAGTTTTGTTTTATTTGATTTGTATGCATTTCTACAATTGTTACAGCAAAAGACCAACAAAAAATGAAGATTAATACAATGGAATATAAACATACAATAACAAAACAACGATGAAAAAGCACCCAAAATATAATCATGTAAACTTAGTGTGCTCACCCCTTTCCAAAGAAAAAATAATCTCCAGACCAACAATTGCAAGCTGCAAAAAATATTAATCGGACCGTTGAATCCCCCAAAGCTTTAAATGAAAATAAAAACAAAGAATTATAATTCCTATTTCACAAAGAAAGAAAAAAAACTGAAAGTCAGGGATTGAAAAAAAAAACTTAAACTAAATAGGAATTATGCAAATATTCCAGAAAATGTCCCCACACCTTTTGAAACTTTATGTCCGAATTGAGGAGTAGGTAGTGAAATTTTCAAGGTCTGAACAGGACATAGTATCAGTAAGCCATTGAGCATGGGTGGGGCAGCATCTCTCTACCTAAGAAGAATTAAGCGTCTAGCGAAAAGAGAAGCAAAAGATAATGTTCGACATTTAGTTGGACTCAAATGTATATCTGCCTCACCCAAGATAGCAAAAAGAGTAATCAGAGGATTAAGTTCTGAGCGGCAATTAAGAAAATGGGATAACGTTAAGAAAGCCTTTCTCGAAAAATTCTCAAGACTCGGTCAGGCCCAGTACATATGGATAAGACAGAACTCGCCACCTTTACACTTTTCACAAACTGGAATAATATTATGGTAAAATCTGGACAATTTAGATTTGGACATGTGAACCCTATGTACAACCATAAACTGTAAAAGACAGCGGAGAGCACAAAGAGAAGTTGAATTAATTGACTTGAGAATTGAGTCTCAAACTGCATCGGATAAAAAAACATTGAAGTCTGATAAAGTAGAAGAGAGCTATATATGACAAGTCTAGGCAAACGGAGCAGATAGGGTGCTTGAAGATTATTAAAAAGTGCAATAAAATACTTAAGAAAGAAATCAGGAGTGCTACAGGAAGACATGAGGTTGCTTTGGCAGTCATGTTGAAGGATATTACTTTTAACTACTTGGGGTAAAAGTGGCACGACTGCGCAGGCGCGTGAACTCAGAGCGCGGAGGTCTTAAAAAGAACATTGTCATATCCAGCTGGACTCGGATTGAGAGGGTGCAAAGTGATAGGGCTTTGGCTCAACGGGCTTAGGCAGAAACGGCAAAAAGCTTCCTGCGATCGTTAAGTTATTACTAAATTATTTATTTAGTAATAAAAGTAGCATCAGAGGTATGCATCTAGGATTAGTGTTGGGCTTGGAGTGCCAGATGTGGGGACCCTGGGGACTCCCAGTCTCTGCAAGGATTACATCTGCACCAGGTGCTTTGAGATGATGCACCTTAAGGACCGTGTTAGGGATCTGGAGCTGCAACTTGATGTCCTTCATCTAATTAGGGAAAGTGAGGAGGTAATTGATAATACCTATAGAGAGATAGTGGACGGCACATCTGTGAGAGCCCCCCCCCCCGCCCCCTAGCCCCGGCCTCTCATAAATCGATATATCGTTTTATATTCTGTTGGAGAGGTTGACCAGACAGAGGAAGATCACCGCGAACCGGACTCTGACACTCTGCCCCGTGCCGTGATCAAGAGAGCGAGGGGAAATTCAGAAGCTATCGGGGATTCAATACTGAGAGGAACAGACAAGAGATTCTGCGAGCCAGATATGGATACACGGATGTTGTGTTGCCTACATTTTGGAAGAGGACAGCGAGGCTTTGAGAGGAACTGCGGCAGCGGCCATTTTCAAATTGTCCAATTGCGTCTCAGATCAGAGTTCTGAGAGGCGGGACTGCGCAGGCGGGTGAAGGAGGCCTGGGAAGGAGGGAAGATACAAAAATAATGCAGCCTTCAGAAGCGGGCAATTTCGTTTGCGGGCAGCGGAGTGCACTGGGAGCAAAGTGTAGGGCTTGGGCTCAGGGGGCTTAGGCGGAAAAGGGCAAGGTACACTTATCTTTCAGTTCCTGTTACGTTCAGTTATTTGGGAAGTATGAGTGTGAGGGCAGCTTGATGTTCCGGTGTCGGGCGTGGGAGGTCCTGGAGTCTCCGAGCCTCCCGGCCGTCCACATCTACGCCAGGTGCACCGAACTGCAGCTCCTGAGGGACCGAGTTCGGGAATTGGAGCTACAGCTTGATGACCTTCGCCTGGTCAGGGAGAGTGAGGAGGTGATTGAGAGGAGTTACAGGCATGTGGTCTCGCCGGGGCACGGGAGGCAGATAGGTGGGTCACGGTCAGGAAGGGGAAGAGGCAGGTACTAGAGAGTACCCCAGTGGTTGTACCCCTTGACTATAAGTACTCGTGTTTGAATACTGTTGGGAGGGGGACAGCCTACCTGGTGGAAGTGACAGTGGCCGGGCCTCCGGCACAGAGGACGGCCCTGTAGCTCAGAAGGGTAGGGAGAGAAGAAAGAGGACCATAGTAATAGGGGACTGGATAGTCAGGGGTTCAGACAGGCGATTCTGTGGGGGTGATCGGGAGTCCCAGATGGTAATTTGCCTCCCTGGTGCTAGGGTTCGGAACGTTTCTGATCCCGTCTAAGATATCCTGAAGTGGGAGGGTGAGGAGCCAGAGGTCGTGGTACATGTTGGTACCAATGACATAGGTAGGAAAGGGGAAGAGGTCCTGAAACGAGAGTATAGGAAGTTAGGAAGGCAGTTAAGAAGAAGGACCGCAAAGGTAGTAATCTCGGGATTACTGCCTGTGCCACGCGACAGTGGGAGTAGGAATGGAATTAGGTGGAGGATGAATGCCTGGCTGTGGGATTGGAGCAGGGGGCAGGGATTCAAGTTTCTGGATCATTGGGACTTCTTCTGTGGCAGGCGTGACCTGTTCAAGAAGGACGGATTACACCTGAATCCTGGGGAGACCAATATCCTAGCGGGGAGGTTTGCTAGGGCTACAGGGCAGACTTTAAACTAGTAAGATGGGGGGGGGGCGGGAATCAATTTGAGGAAACTATGGGAGAGGAGGTTAGTTCACCAGCAGAGCAAGTACAGAGACAGTGTGTGAGGGAGGAAAGGCAGGTGATGGAGAAGGGATGCGCTCAGCCCGAAGATGAATGGGAGAAGAAAGAAAAGGATAATAAATTTGAATGCATTGTTAGGGATGAAAAGAGAGGAGCAGGTGGAGAGTATCTTAAATGTATCTATTATAATGCTAGGAGCATTGTAAGAAGAGTGGTTGAGCTTAACGCGTGGATTGATACCTGGAATTAAGATGTTGAAGCTATTAGTGAAACATGGTTGCAGGAAGGGTGTGATTGGCATCTAGATATTCCTGGATTTAGTTGCTTCAGGTCTGATAGAGTAGGAGGGGCCAGAGGAGGAGGTGTTGCATCGCTTGTCCGTGAAAATCTTATGGCGGTGCTTTGGAAGGATAGATTAGAGAGCTCCTCTAGGGAGACTATTTGGGTGGATTTGAGGAATGGGAAAGGTGTAGTAACACTGATAGGAGTGTATAGGCCACCTTATGCGGAGCGTGAGTTGGAAGAGCAAATGTGTAAGGAGATAGCAGATATTTGTACTAAACACAAGGTGGTGATTGTGGTAGGTTTTAATTTTCCACACGTAGACTGGGAAGCTCATTCTGTAAAAGGGCTGGATTGTTTAGAGTTTGTGAAATGTGTGCAGGATAGTTTTTTGCAACAATACATAGAAGTACCGACTAGAGATGAGGCAGTGTTTGATCTTCTGTTAGGGAATGCAATAGGTCAGCTGACAGATGTATTTGTTGGGGAGCACTTCGGGTCCAGTGATAACGATAGCATTAGCTTCAATATAATTATGGAGAAGGACAGGACTGGAACTAGAGTTGTGATTTTTGATTGGAGAAAGGCTAACTTTGAGGAGA
The DNA here is from genome assembly GCF_030144855.1 of Hypanus sabinus. Lineage (NCBI taxonomy): Eukaryota > Metazoa > Chordata > Chondrichthyes > Myliobatiformes > Dasyatidae > Hypanus > Hypanus sabinus. The sequence goes on from NW_026781649.1 coordinate 54,681, forward strand.
TGCGAAGGGATTTAGAGAGAGTGGATTGGTTCACGTTGTTTTATGGGAAGGATGTAATAGAGAAATGGAGGTCATTTAAGGGTGAAATTATGAGGGTACAGAATCTTTATGTTCCTGTTAGGTTGAAAGGAAAGGTTAATGGTTTGAAAGCACCATGGTTTTCAAGGGATATTAGAAGCTTGGTTCGGAAAACGAGGGATGTCTACAATATATATAGGCAGCATGGAGTAAAGGAATTGCTCGAGGAATATAAAGAATGTAAAAGGAATCTTAAGAAAGAGATTAGAAAAGCTAAAAGAAGATACGAGGTTGGTTTGGCAAATAAGGTGAAAGTAAATCCGAAAGGTTTCTATAGTTATATTAAAAGCAAGAGGACAGTGAGGGATAAAATTGGCCCCTTAGAGAATCAGAGTGGTCAGCTATGTGTAGAGCCGAGGGAGATGGGAGAGATTTTGAACGATTTCCTCTCTTCGGTATTCACTAAGGAGAAGGATATTGAATTGTGTAAGGTGTGGGAAACAAGTAAGGAAGTTATGGAACCTATGACAATTAAAGAGGTGGAAGTACTGGCGCTTTTAAGAAATTTATAAGTGGATAAATCTCCGAGTCCTTAAAGGATATTCCCCAGGACCTTGAGGGAAGTTTGTGTAGAAATAGCAGGAGCTCTGACGGAGATCTTTAAGATGTCATTAGAAACGGGGATTGTGCCGGAGGATTGGCGTATTGCTCATGTGGTTCTGTTGTTTAAAAAGGGTTCTAGAAGTAAGCCTAGCAATTATAGACCTGTCAGTTTGACATCAGTGGTGGGTAAATTAATGGAAAGTATTCTTAGAGATAGTATTAATAATTATCTGGATAGACAGCATCTGATTAGGAGTAGCCCAGCATTGATTTGTGCGTGGAAGGTTATGTTTGACAAACCTTATTGAATTTTCTGAAGACGTTACGAGGAATGTTGACGAGGGTAAGGCAGTGGATGTTGTTTATATGGACTTCAGCAAAGCCTTTGACAAAGTTCCACATGGAAGGTTAGTTAAAAAGGTTCAGTCGTTAGGTATTAATGCTGGAGTAATAAAATGGATTCAACAGTGGCTAGATGGGAGATGCCAGAGAGTAGTGGTGGATAATTGTTTATCGGGATGGAGGCCGGTGACCAGCGGGGTGCCTCAGGGATCTATTTTGGGCCCAATGTTGTTTGTAATATACATAAATGATCTGGATGATGGGGTGGGAAATTGGATTAGTAAGTATGCCCATATACTAAGGTAGGAGGTGTTGTGGATAATGAGGTGTGTTTTCAAAGCTTGCAGTGAGATTTATGCCGGTTAGAAGAATGGGCTGAACGTTGGCAGATGGACTTTAATGCTGAGAAGTGTGAGGTTCTACATTTTGGCAGGAATAATCCAAATAGAACATACAGGGTAAATGGTAGGGCATTGAGGAATGCAGAGGAACAGAGAGAACCAGGAATAACAGTGCATAGTTCCCTGAAGTTGGAGTCTCATGTAGATAGGGTGGTGAAGAAGGCTTTTGGAACGCTGGCCTTTATAAATCAAAGCATTGAGTACAGAAGTTGGGATGTAATGTCAAAATTGCACAAGGCATTGGTAAGGCCAAATTTGGAATATTGTGTACAGTTCTGGTCACCGAATTATAGGAAAGATATCAATAAATTAGAGAGAGTGCAGAGACGATCTACTAGGATGTTACCTGGGTTTCAGCACTTAAGTTACAGAGAAAGGTTGAAAAAGATAGGTCTCTATTCATTGGAGCGTAGAAGGTTGAGGGGGGATTTGATCGAGGTATTTAAAATTTTTAGAGGGATAGAGTTGACGTGAATAGGCTGTTTCCATTGAGAGTACGGGAGATTCAAACGAGAGGACATGATTTGAGAGTTAGGGGGCAGAAGTTTAAGGGAAACACGAGGGGGTATTTCTTTACTCAGAGAGTGATAGCTGTGTGGAATGAGCCTCCTGTAGAAGTAGTAGAGGCCAGTTCAGTTGTGTCATTTAAGGTAAAATTGGATAGGTATATGGAGAGTAAAGGAGTGGAGGGTTATGGGCTGAGTGCGGGTAGATGGGACTAGGTGAGATTAAGAGTTCGGCACGGACTAGGAGGGCCGAGATGGCCTGTTTCCATGCTGTGATTGTTATATGGTTACCTGGTGTCAGGGTACGGGATGTCTCAGATGGGGTCCAGAGTCTTCAGAGGAGAGAGGGCGAGCAGCCAGGACATAGACAGAAATGGAGAGGAGGTCCTGAAGGAAGATTACTGAGAGCTAGTAAGAAAATTGAAAAGCCGGACCTCCAGAGTAATAATCTTAGGATTACTGTCTGAGCCACGCACTAATGCTTGTAACAATAGCAGAATTAATCAGATGAATGTGTGGCTAAGTAACTGGTGCAGGGGACAGGGTTTCAAATTCTTGGATCATTGCGATCTATTTTGAGCGTTGTATGACTTATACTGAAACGATGGGTTACACCTGAACTCAAAGGGTACTAATACCCTGGCGGGATTGTTTCATATAGCTGTTAGGGAGGGTTCAAACTAATTTGGCAAGGGAATGAAAACCAGCGTGTTCGGGTCGAAGAAGAGGAAAATAGAAATAAGTCAAAGATACTGTGCAGCAAAGATGGCAAGAAGGACAGGCAGGTGAAAAGACAGGAGAATTTGCTATGCGATATAAATATAGCAACGTCGGTAGCAGATACTGATCTAAATGTACTGTACTTAAATTCAGGCTGCATTGGAAATAAAGTGAACGACCTTGTTGTACAGCTACCGGTTAAAAGATAAGACGTTGTGGCCGTCACCGAGTCATGGCTAAGTGATGGATGTGATTGGGAGCTGAATGTCCAAGGATACACAGTGTATAGGGAAGATAGGAATGTCGGAAAGGGTGTGGCGTGGCCCTGATGGTAAGCAATGGTATGGTATCAAATTACTAGAAAGAAGGGATATAGAATCAAAAGGAGCGGAATCCTTATGCGTCGAGATTAGAAATGGCAAGGGTAAAAAAACACGAATAGCCGTTATATACAGGTGTCCCAACAGCAGCCGGGATGTGGACTACAAGTAAAAGCCGGAAATTGGAAAAAAAAGTGTCAGAAGATAAATGTCAAGATAATTATGGGTGTTTTTATTAAGAAAGTGGATTAGGAAAGTCTGGAAGGTACTGGATCTCAGGAGAGAGATTTTGTAGAATTCTTACGGGATCGCTTTCTGGAGCAGCTTGTCCATAAGCTCACCAGAGGATCGGCTGTTTTGGGTTGTGTGCTGTGTACTGAGCCGGAGGTGATTAGGAAACTAGAGGTAATGGGACCCCTTGGAAGTAGTGATCATTATCTGACTGAGTGAAGTTTCAAATTTGCGCAGGAGAAGCTGGCATCAGGTGAACAAAGGAAATTACAGTGGTATGAGAGAGGAACTGGCTCAAAGTGTTTGGAAAGGTAAGCTGGATGGACGGCAGAGCAGAAGTAGATGAAATATCTACAAGAAAAAATGAATGTTGAAAGGGTTGGACAGAGCAGATGTGGAAAAGCTGTTTCCCTTGGTCGTTGAGGCCAAGACAAGAGGCCACCGTCTTAGAAATAGAGTGTATCCATTTAAAACAGATTTGAGGAGAATTTCTTTTAGCCAGAGGGTCGTGGATTTGTGGAATTCGTTGCCACAATACAGCTGTGGATGTCCAATCATTTAAGGTGTTTAACGAGGAGATTGATAGGTATCTAATTAGTACGTGTATCAAGGGATATGGGGAAAAGGCCTGAAAATTTAACTAGACGAGAAAATGCTTTAGCTCATGGTGGAGTGACAGAGCAAACTCAATGGGCCTCTGCTTCTTTGTCCTGGGATCTTGTGATTCCATCATCTAAATCATTGCTATACAGCATATAAAGAAGCGGTCTCTACACCGACTCCTGGGGAACACCACCAGTCACTGGCAGCCGACGAGAAAATGATACTGTTATTCCCACTCACACCCCTCAACGTGACACCGTCACACCGTTCACTGTGGCACCAACACACGATTCACCGTGACGTGTCAGATCGCATCCGATCAAAAATACTGGAGCCTTTCTAAAAAATATCAGGACATGAACAGGAACCAGCGTCAAATGCAACTCCACGAGGTGAACTCAACCCTTAAAACCAGGAAATCCAAGATTCCCGACTAGATCCAAGGACCAGTCTCAAGAAAGTTTCTGCCCTCAATAACAACGTCTCCATTCTCATAAGCAAATTGTTTGTCCTCAAAAGCAAACGCTCCATCCTTGAAAACAAATTGTTGGTCCTGGAAAACATCCTCTCCGTCCTGAGCTCTGATCTCTCTGATCAGCGTCAAACGCAAAATGATCTTGGAAGCAAATTCAATGACCTCGAAATGAAGTGCAAAAATTTCAACCAAACCAAGACTGAAATCAGACAACTGCTGAGCAGCAGAAATGGTGAGGTTATATCGCAAATTTCGCCGCACCTAATCAGAAGGCAGAGAGGGAGGGGAGGGTGTAGTCTCTGGCTGTTCTCGGGAATGGGCGCTGAGACGTGCGGCGAGTGCACCACCTAGTGTCCGAACGCTGGCAGTGCGTCAAGGAACGGCGTGGCGGGAGAGACACCCACTGTCTGAACCCGGGAATGCGTTATTGCGACGCCACAGGGGGAGCTTCACTCTGCGTTCACAGGACGAGCGAAGAAGCTCTAATCCCCAAAATAAGTGACGTAACAGTGTGGAGGGAGCTTCACGCTGTGTCTGACCCCGGGAGTGTGTGATGGGACCGTGCGGAGGGAGACTCACACTGTATCTGACCCCGTGAGTGTCCAATGGGACGGTATGGAGGGAGAGTCACTCTGTGTGTGACCCCGGGAGTGTGTGATGTGACGGTGCGGAGGAAGCTTCACTCTGTGTCTGACCCCGGAAGTGAGTGATGGGACGGTGTGGAGGGAGCTTGATTCTGCGTCTGACCCCGGGAGTGGGTGATGTGACGGTGCGGAGGAAGCTTCACTCTGTGTCTGACCCCGGAAGTGAGTGATGGGACGGTGTGGAGGGAGCTTCACTCTATATTTTACAGCTAGTGTGTGTGATGGTGCAGAACACGGGGATCGCTAATTTAGTCTGACACCCGGCGGATAAAATGGACGAATGGGTGAAGATTCATTGTTCTTTACTCCTGATTTCCAGAGCAAGCGTGTTCAAAGGACTGGATCAGAAATGAAGACAGGTGTTATTTCATATCCACGTTCAAAAGATCTTATGACGAGGCAATGCAATATTGTTCTAACTCTGATTCAAAGCTTCTTGAAATAAATTCAAGAGAGAAAGAGGTATGTGTCAGATACACAGAAGACAAATCCATTCCAGAGTGAAGCTCCCTGCACACCGTCCCCGAGCACTCTCCGGGGATTAGACGCAAAGTGAATCTCCCTCCACACCGTCCCATCACACACTCCCTGGACAGACACAGAGTGAAGCTACCTCCACACCGTCCCATCACACTCTCCCTGGTCAGACACAGAGTGAAGCTCCCTCCACACCGACCAACCGCACACTCCCGGGGTTAGACACAGAGTGAATCTCCCTCCACCCTGTCCCATCACCCTCTCTCTGGGTTAGATACGGAGTGAATCTCCCTTCACACCGACCTATCACACACTCCTCGGGTCAGACACAGAGTGTTCTCCCTCCACACCGTCCCAGTACACACTCCGGGGATCAGACACTGTGTGAAGCTCCCTGCACACCGTCCAATCACACACTCCCGGGGTCAGACACAGAGTGAATCACCCTCCACACCGTCCCCGAGCACTCTCTGGGGATTAGACACAAAGTGAATCTCCCTCCACACCGTCACATCGCACTCTCCCTGGATCAGTCACAGAGTGACGCTTGTTGAACTGTGCTCGATTTCAATAATTAATGATAGCAATTTAATTTCACAGAATTTTGCTAGCAGCGCTGTCCGCAATGAAGACAGTCCATACTGGATTGGAGTATGCATATCGAGGTGAGATTGGGGATCATGCAGACTTGTGGTGAGAGATTGGGCAGTTGAGTTAATTTTGTGGTCAGACAAATGTCTGTGTGGGAAGTCGGGGATTGGGTGCTTTAGGGTGCTGCCACAATTCAGTGGTGAGAATTTGGTCACTGTGGATATTTTGGGGACAAGAACGGGTCAGAGAGGAGACAGTAAAGTAGTATTTTGGGGCATGATACATCCTGTAGGAATAGACTTGGCAGTGGGATTAAGTTGATGACTGACCCAGACTGTGGGAAGAATGTGCGGAAGTATTGTGGGGACAGACACAGGTCTGTGGGGTGAAAATGTGTCTCTGGGACAAAGTTTGGGGACGGTCACTGTTGGGAGGGAAGAGGGAACTGCGGTTAATGTTGGACTGACACAGGTCTGTGGGGTTAGACTTGGCAATGTGATTATTTACCAGATCGTTGTTAGAGAGTCGGCTGTCGGATTTGTAGACTGACATGAACTGACAAATAGTTGGAAGTGAGAATGTTTTTGTGACTGACACAGGACTGTCGGGAGATGGATCGTCAGTGGGATCACGTTGGGACTGGCACGGGGCTGATGGGGGACAGTAGGAAGTATTTTAGGGACAGACACGCGGCTTTGAGGGAGAGAGAGAGTGTGTCAGTGTGGGTATTTCGGGGAATGAGACAGGGCTGTGTGAAGAGCGGAGCAGCAGGATTACTTTGTGGACTGACAAGGATTCATGAGGAGGGAGGGGGGCAGTGGGAGTATCATAGGGACTGCTCTGAGGCCGTGGGGAGGGGCTGGGGGTCTGGGAGTAATTTGCGGAGTGACACAGGCCTGTGGGGAGAATGTATCATCGTGGGATTATTTTGGGGACAGAAATAGCTCTGTGGGTAGAGCTTTGGGCAAGGGATTATTCGGGGACTGACACAGGGTTGTGGGGAATAGGTCAGTAAGTGTATTATGAGAACAGGAGCAGGTACGTGGGGCGAGAGAGGGTGAGTGAGAGTATTATAGACGGTGAGGAGAGATTGAGTCAGTGGGAATATTTTGGAGACTGACACAGATCTGTCTGTTGGGGCTGTGTTGTTCCCATTGAAATTGTTTCTGCTTCCTTGACAGGAAACTGGCCTCTGACGTCGCGTCCAAGATGAACGCTGGAAAGTCCGAATGCAGTGAATGTAAACCCGGTTGGTTCAGCAGTTGTAAAAACGAAATGCACCGTTTCATCTGTGAGAAGCCTGCATCTTTGTGCCTAACTATTCCTGAAAAAATCCGGGTTTTCTGTCAAAAGCCCGTGGAGCCGACTTCAATCTAACGACATTAACTCAATTGCAGCCCTCTCCCCGATTCTGACAAACCCATCCGCTCTGCCCCTCGCCCCTACCCTGTTCTGCTCTATCTTCCTATGGCACCCATACTAGGAATCTCGCATTAGCTTTACCCTAGTCCCTCTCTTCGCTCTCTCATCCCTCCTCCCCCTCAGGTTACCCATTTTATCCCCATTTCCTTCTCCTCATTTCTCGCATCATCAAACGATTGTTTCCCATGTTCAACAGCTCAATTATTACACACACACACACACACACGCACGCACGCACACACACACCTCCCCCCGAAAATCACTCCACTCCCTTTGCAATTTTTGCTCATTTCTTTCTCAATTCCTGCTAAAGTTTGTTGACATTTACAATTACATTTACATCATTTCTTATTATTATTTTGTAATTTGACTTTAACTGTGCCTATTATTGTCTTGTTTATTCATTATTGTACTGTCTCGCACTGTTTTGTGCACTTTATGTATTCCCGTGTAGATCTGATGTGTAACGTAGTTTTGTGTTGTGTCAGGTAGTCCAGTGGAGTTTTGGGTTGTCTCACGTTCTCTAGTGTAGTCTTGTGTTGTTTCATGTAGGACCAGGGTCCTGGCGGAACGTTGTTTCGTTTTTACTGTGTACGGTACCAGCAGTTATGGTTGAAATAACAGTAAAAGCTTCTTTACTTGACTTGACTTGATCTGTGACTTATCCGGCCTGAGCTTTGTGTTGTTGCACGATCAGAAAGTTGCAAAGATGTAATATTCATGTAAGATACAATAAAAGTTAATAAATATCGCAGAAATGTGGTGGTAGTGCTCATACATTCAAAAATAAGACGCCGGAGTGGAAGAAGGTGTTCCTGAATCGTTGAGGGTCTTGTGCCTCTTCCCCGATGGCAGACATGAACGGGGAGCTAGTTGCGGGATGAGGACCCTTAGTGACGGATGCCGTGTTTTCGAAGCTGCCCTTGATGCTCGAGACGATTGCGTCTGTGATGGAGCTGGTTAGGTCCGCACCGCTCTGCCCCCTCTGGCGACCTCGTGCGTTGCAGCCTCCACACCGGGCGGCGATGCAGCAAGTCAGAACGCTCCCAGCGATCATTTCCTGGTCTTCAACGAAAGGCCATATCTTCTCAAACTGCTGACGTTGTAATCCCGTCTGTAATCCCGCCTTTCAACGAAAGGCCAAATCCTCTCAAACGGCTGACGTTGTAATTCCGTCTGTAACGAGAGATCTATGGTGGTGATGGGAAGTGTAGAGTATGGTCTGGAATACAGTGAAACGCAGACTCGAAATAAACAAGACGACAGTAAAGACATCTAAAGTTTATATCGCAAAGAATAGTTCTCGAAATGGATCTCCTACCTTTGAGCACTGAGTGCTCAGCACGGGGACGTCAACGACAGACTTTCCGTGAAGCGATGTTGACGAGCAATAATTGTCAGTCTGAGTCTTAAAGGGGAAGTGACATTTCATCAAACTCCGGGGAATGGACGTGACCACACTTAGTTGCCTGGCGCTGTTCAGTCGGGAACATGACACCTTCTCCGTGTTTGCTTGAATGTGTTGGCCCCACCAGGACAGATCCACTGAGATGCTGACAACCGGCAACACAGGAACCTAAAATCAGACCATGAGATATAGGAGCAGAATTAGGCCATCGAGTCCGCTGCGCCATTTCATCGTGTCTGATTCAGTTCCCCCTCAGCCCCACATCCTGCGTTTTCTTCGTATCGCTTCATGCCCTGACTAATCAACAATCTGTCCACCTCTGACTTCAAAAGGCGCAATGCCAGACCCCACATCCGCCTGTTTAACTCATTCCACAGATTTACCATACTCTGGCTAAATAAATTCTTCTCAATCTCCGTTCTAAAAGGACAGGTCTCCATTCCGATGTGGGCCCACTGGCTTTAGACTCTCCCACCATGGGGAACCTTCTCTCCACATCTACTTTATCGGTGTCTTTAAACATTCGATCGGTTTCAACAACAGCAACCCTTCCCCCGCCGCCTTCATTCATCTGAGTTCCAGCCATCAACCGCTCCTGTTTTGATAAGCGTTTCAATCCCGGAATAATTCCCGTGAATTTCCTTTCGACCCTTCCCATTACAAGCTCATCTGGCCGTATCAGATAAGGGACCCGGAACCGCTCACAATACTCCATAAGGTTTCACCAGTGCTTTATGAAGCCTCAAATTCACATCCTTGTTTTTACATTCTCATCCCCTTGACAGGAATGCTAACATTGTACTTGATTTCCTAGCCACAATCTGCACCTGTAAATTAGGGCATCATGCACGAGGTCTCCCACGTCCCTATAACAATATAACAATTACGAAACAGCCATCTCGGTCCTTCTAGTCCGTGCCGAACGCTTACTTTCACGTCGACCCACCGACCTCTGTGCCTCAGTTTTTCTGAATTTTCTCTCTATTAGTAAATAGTCTACGCCTCTATTTCTTCGACCACAGTGCATGGCCATACATCTCCCGACACGGCGATACACCCGGCGCTTCACCGACCATTCGTCCCGTCTCTCTGAACCCTTGTGTAGCCTCTCTGCTTCCTCAGCACCACCTGTAGATCGGTGACGACACTGCCGGTCTGCACTGACTGAGGTTTCCCGATGGGGATGTTCATCATCCAGTTACAGAGGGAGGTTCACTGACCCAGGATCTGGAGCTTTTGGATCAGAACTGAGGGGATGATGAGTCTCAACGCCGAGATGTTGTCAGAAAACAACAGCTAGACGTTGCTGCTGTAATGTCCAGCAAGAGTTCGTCAAATTACAGCGGTCACGTCTTTACTAAAGAGGGTGTCGACTCTGGAAAGGACGAGCCTGTCAAAGCAGCTAGTCACAGTATCTGTGAGCGTCACTGGGCTGTTGTAGTTGAGGCAGGTCACCCTGCTCTACTCGGTCTCTTAATCCCAGCAGGTGTGAGTGTCACTGGGCGATTGGTTTTGAGACAGGTCACCCTACTCTTCTCGGTCTCTGGTGTGATTGTCGCCCTGTTAAATTCCGACTGCAGCAGAGAGAGATTGATGTTGTCCTCGGACACTCCACCTTCCGCTACAGTCCCTTTCCACTGCGTCACCTTATCAATTATCCACGCCCCTCCCTTTCTCCCTGTCTCCGTCAACCCCTTCATCACCTACACCCCTCCACTTCTAAGTCCGTCCCTCCCTCTCCGATGCCCATTCTCCGAGAGCCGCATCATCCCCTACATAAACGTGCTCTGTCACCAACCCCCGCCCCCTCACACTCCATATCAACACTCCTGCCTGTGTTCAAAGGGAATTGCGGGGACAATGCGTTTCAATTCCAGAATCATTCCCGCGAGCTTCATTTCAATCTAAGGGCAGAATGTTCAATACATCTGTGTGGAGATAACACATTCATTCAAACACTAAGAAGGTGTCATGTTGTCGACAGAACAGCGGCAGGAATCCAAGTTTCGGCCCTCCCATTCCCCCAGTATGGTTGGCTGTCACCTTCCCTTTAAGGCACAAAATGACAATTATTGTCCGTCAATGTTCCTTCATGGAATGTCTGTCGGTGAAGGCCTCGCGCCGAGCACTCAGTGCTCAACCGTACGGGATCCATTTCTTGTACTGCTGTGCGTGACTTTATCTTTGAATTTCATCACTGTGGTCTTGTTTACTTCGAGTCTGAGCCGGAGTGTATTCTAGACTCTACTCGGCCAGTGCCTTCTCTACCATCCATACTTCTCTCGGTACAGAGGGGATTGCAAGGTTGGGAGTTTGAGGGGATGTGGTCTGTCAGTGAGGACTCGCGAATTTCGCAGGATGGACGGCAAAGCCCTTTCTGACGTCGCATCGCCGCCGGGTGTGCAGGCTGCAGCGCAGAGGGTCGCCAGAGGCTGCAGAGCGTTCTAGGCTCAGCCAACCCCATCACGGGCACAAACCTCCCCTCCATCGAGGACATGTTCAAGCAGGAATGTGTCGGGAAGACCTCATCCATCAGCGAGGAACCCCTACCGCCGGGAAATGCCCTGTGCTCATCGGTACCATTGGGGAGGGGGTACAGGCGCCTGTAAACTCAACAACTTACAAGCAGCTGCTTCCCCTCCGCCAACAGTTTCAGAACGCTCCCTGAACACTGAAACACTGCCTCGGTATTCGTCTTTTGCACTGTTTATTAATTTTACCAATTTACGTTAATTTTACATCTTTGCACCGTACCAAGGTCACGTTGAAGTTGTACACGACGTCGATGTGACCGCACTTGCAGGGCGCTGTTCAGTTCCGGTCGCCCTGCTGAAGGAAAGATGCCACTGATCTGGAAAGAGTGCAGAGGGAGAATTACGAGGATGGTGCCGGATCTGGAGGGTGTCAGTTAGGGACAGAAGGCAAGAAACCGGGGACTTTGTTCCTTGAAGCGAGGGTATGAAGACTGGAGAGGTACAGATAGGGTGAATGTGCGCAGTCTTTCCCCCTGGGAGACAGAGGGCACAGAATTGAGGTGAGAGTGTGTGGAGGGAACCGATAGCAGAGAGGCAGAGAATTGGGTCTGGGGGGTAGAGAAAGGCGGAGAAGCGGAATGAGTTTGTGAGTAGGGCAGAGAGAGAAGAGGAGTAGAAATGGAGAGTAAATGCGGGGAGCGGGGGAGTTCGGGGCCGGGTGGGGAGAAGAATGGTCTGGATGGGGAAAGGCACAAGAGTTGGCGGGAATGGGGATGCGAGTAAAGGAAGAGACTGGGTAGGAAGGCGAAGAGAGGGTGGGAAGTAATGAAAGGATGGCATGGTGCGAGTAGGGTAGATTGAGGAAGGAGAAGTAGGGTGTCGTCACTTGATTGAAGTCGTCCCGACAGTCTGTTGACAGAGATCTTGGATTTCTTCAGAAATATCCGGGTATAAATGTGCCGACTTCTCGCAGATGAATCCGTATTTCCTGTTGCAACTGTAAATGTACGAGTCACACTTACTGCAGTTGGGCGATCCATCGATAGAGTTGACGTGGAGAAGCTTTTTTCCATTGAGAGTAGCAGAGATTCAAACAAGTGGACATGAGGACGTGATTTGAGAGTTAGGGGGCCAAAGTTTAAGGGTAACATAGGGGGGGACTTTTTTACTCAGAGAGCGGTAGCTGTGTGGAACGAGCTTCTAGTAGGAGTGGTAGATGATGGTTCGATATTGTCATAAAAACATCAATAGGTATACGGACAGGAAAGGAATGGAGGGTTATGGGCTGAGTGCAGGTCGGTGGGATCAGGTGAGATTAAGCTTTCGCCACGGACTAGAAGGACCGAGATGGCCTGTTTCCGTGCTGTAATTGTTATACGGTTAACCCCAAACTCCATGACGCACAAGCCTTCACAGAAGACTCGGTGGATGAAAACAATAAGTTTACACCGGAAACGTCGAGAACAATTGACTGCCTTTTTTGGATTGTGGAGTGCTTATCAAAGGAAATGGACATCTGGATATTGAAGTTTACTGGAAACCAACACAGACAGATCACCATCTACGGTTTGACTCTGACCACCAATTTGAGCATAATTGTGGGTTATCAGAACCGAAATCACGGCGCCGAGTGTAGGCCCCCCAATATTACAGCTAAAGACAGGGAGCGCAGGTATTTGAGGGAAACCTTGAAGCTCAGAAGAGTTTTCAACAACCACCCCTCCTTCTCAACTCCCTCTCACTCCAACCCACACCCTTCCCTTTCTCGCCGTCCACCTATATCTTTCTCAACCCTCTACCTCTCCCTATATCTCTGTGTCCTCTCTCTCAAAATCCAGCTATCACATGTTGACTATCCTGTTCTCTCCCTCTCCAGCTCGTTCTGTCTCTCTACTTTCTCTATCCCTCTGCCTTTCCATCGCACTGCACTCCTCACTCGGCCGTCTCTGAATATCTCCCCTCTTCGTTTCTCCCGTACCATTTCAACACCCCTTTCTCTCTTCCCTCTCTCTCCCATTCCCACAGAATATTCACCTGACGGAAATCTGACGGCTCGATCACACCTCCCGGGGTCGGCGACAGAGTGACGCCTCTCAAGACGGTCCTATCATACACTCCCGAGGTCAGACACAGAGTGAACCTCCCTCCACACCGTCCCATCACACTCTCCCGGGGTCGGACACAGAGTGAATCTCCCACCACACCGTCCCATCACACACTCCCGGGGTCAGACACAGAGCGAATCTCCGTCCACAACGTCCCATCACACACTCCCGAGGTCAGACACAGAGTGAACCTCCCTCCACACCGTCCCATCACACACTCCCGGGGTCAGACACAGAGTGAATCTCCCACCACACCGTCACATCACACACTCCCGGGGTCAGACACAGAGTGAATCTCCCTCCACACCGTCACATCACACACTCCCGGGGTCAGACAGAGAGTGAATTCCCCTCCACACCGTCCCATCACGCAATCCCGGGGTCAGACACAGAGTGACGCTCCCTCCACACCGTCCCATCACACACTTCCAGGGTCAGGCACAAGGTGGCGCGTCACCTTCACCGTCCAATCACACAATCCGTGGGTCAAACACACTGTGATGTTCCCTTCACTCTCTGCCATAATCCAGTAACAGGGTCAGAAACTCTGCGAATCCCTTTCTCTCTGACCATTCTCTCCTCTCACCAACCCCAAGCACTTCCGCGTTCCTATAGTCTTGAATTCTGTGTCTGTTTCTGAGATGGTATGTGTGTGTAACTGGTTGCAGCGCCGAAGGAAAAGGGGGAGAGGGAGGACAGTGAAGATGTGGTGAGGTTGCAGTTACTGAGAGGAAACCGTGTGGAACCACATGACCGGTCTGTCCACATGGATACGCAGAGAGGCTCAGCCCGAGAGATCGATATCAGATGGTGAGGAGGAAGTGTAACACGGGACGTCAGCTCCCCCCTATTCTCCCCACAATTCCCTGTGATCACAGAGCAGAAAGCGTTTTGGATGCGAGAGGGTAGTAATGGAGACGGTGGGGCTATTGGAGATGAGGTCGGCAACGGAAAATGGGCATCGGGGAGGGAGGGCATGGCAGAGAAGGGGAGGGGTGTAGATCCCACAATGTCGCAAAAACAAAGGGGTTGTTTGTGGACTATAGCGGACTGGAGACAGACTGAGCTCTGTTGCCATCAATGGATTTGCGGTTGAGAGGTGACCAGCTTTACGTTCCTCGGCATTTACATCACCCAGGATCTAATGCGGACTGTACATAGCGGCTGTGCGGTGAATAATGAACAACAGCGCCTCTTACACCTCGGACAGTAGACGAAGTTTGGTATGGGTCCCCGAAACATTGGAACTTTCCACAGGGACACAATGGAGAGCATCCAGAGTGGATACATCACTGCCTGGTATGGGAATCTTATCCCCTCAATCGCAGGACTCTTCAGAGAGCGGTGTGGACAGCCCAGCGCATCTGTAGATGTGAACTTCCCAGGATTCAGAACTTTTACAGAGAGAGGTGTGTAAAAGGGGCGTGAAGGATTTTCGGGGTCCCGAGTCACCCCAGCAACCAACCGTTCCAGCTGCTAACATCTGAGATCGTGTAGCACAGCAAAAAAACACAGGACCAACATGATCCGTCTCAGCGCCTTCCGTCAGGCCGTCAGACTGATTCATTCACGCTGATACAACTGAATTTCTAAGTTATATTGACAGTCCTGTTGTACTTAATGTTTCTTAGAAATTGCTATAAATTGCACATTCCACGTTTAGACGTAACATAAAGATTTTATGACCCAATAGGCCAAATAGCTTAATTCTGCCTCTCTATCCTATGATCGGATTTCAAGATCCTGTGTTACTGTGTTTCAACATCTCGGATGATCTGCACTGGGCATGTAACCGCGAAGGAAGTATCTTCATCGGCAGGCATCTTGGATTCGGAACCTCCATTCCCCCGAGTGTGGTCAGCTGTTACCTTCCCTTTATGATTCAGACTGCCAGTTATTGCCTGTCAACATTCCTTCATGGAATGTCTGCGGTGACGGGCTCGCGCCGATCACTCAGTGCAAAACCGTAGGAGATCCGTTTCTATGACTACTGTTTGTGATTTTATCTTTGGATTTCATCACTGTGGTCTTGTTTATTTCGAGTCCGAACTGGAGTGTATTCTAGACTCTACTCGGCCCTTGCCTTCTCCACCATCCATATCTCTCTCGGGACAGAGGGGATTGCAAGGTTAGGGGTTTGAGGGGATGTGGTCTGTCATTCAAGACTCGCGAATTTCTCGGGATCTACTGTGGGGAGCGCTCTGACTTGTCGCATCGCCGCCTGGTGTGGAGGCTGCAACGCAGAGGGTCGCCAGAGGCTGCAGAAGGTTCCAGGCTCAGCCAACCCCATCACGGGCACAACCCTCCCCTCCATCGAGGACATGTTCAAGCAGGAATGCCTCGAGAAGACCGCATCCATCAGCGAGGACCCCCTCCCGCCGAGAAATGCTCTGTGCTCATCGGTACCATCGGGGAGGTGGTACAGGAGCCTGAAAACTCAGCAATTTACAAGCAGTTGCTGCCCCTCCGCCATCAGATTGCAAACGCTCCCTGAACACTGAAACACTCCCTCGGTATTCACCTTCATTGCAGTATTTATTAGTTTTCCCAATTCGCGTTAATTTTACATCATTGCAGCGTGCTGACGTCACGTTGAAGTTGTACATGACGTCGGTGAGACCCCGCTTGGAGGGCGGTGTTCAGTTCTGGTCTGCCTCCTGTACGAAAGATGACACGGATGTGGGAAGAGTGCAGGGGGAGATGAAGGAGGATGCTGCCGGGACTACAGGATCTGGATTATGGAGAGAAGGCAAGAAGGATGGGCTTTGTTCCTTGGAGCGTGGCTAGGAAGCCTGGAGAAGCACAGGTAGGGTGAATGCGCAGTGTCTTTTCCCCTAGGTTGGGGAATTGAGAGGCAGAGTCCTCAGAATTGAGAAAGAATGTGTGGAGAGAACGGAGAGAGGAGAGGCAGATAATGGGGTCTGAGGGGAAAGGGACGTGTTCAAAGGGAATGAATTAGGGAGAAGAAGGGGGAATTGAGAAAAGGAGCGGAAAGTGGGAGTAAATGGGGGGATGGGAAGAGTGGGGCAGAGAGGGGAGGTGTGGACCAAAGGAGAGAGGAAGAGTGGCGTGAGAGAACGGGGTTGCGAGTATTGGAGGAGTCTGAGCAGCGGAGGAGAGGGTGTGAGGGGATGAAAGGATGTGTGAGTAACAGTGCAGTAGATTGAATGGGGAGAAGTGGGATGTAGTCACTTGATTCAAATCGGCCCGACAGTCTGTTGACAGAGACCTTTGATCTCTTCAGGAATATCCTGGTATAAACGTGCCGACTTTTTACAGATGAATCTGTATGTACTGTTACAACTGTAGCTCTGTGAATGCAAGTTGCATTCTCTGCAGGTGTGCCATTTAAAGAACATCTTGTACAGAAGATCAGGGGACACAGTCCTATCAAAGAGAGGTAGACAATTTCAGAAACAGAAAAACAGTTCCAGCAAGTAACCGGAGACCGTCGCCAAACCAATCCCACGAATCTGAGCTCTCCCCACAGACTTCTGTCAGCCTCTGATCTAATCCCATGATACCGCGCTCTCCCCACAGACTTCTGTCAGCCTCTGAACTAATCTCATGATACCGTGCTCTCCCCACAGACTTCTGTCAGCCTCTGAACTAATCTCATGATACCGCGCTCTCCCCACAGCCCCTAGTCAGCCTCTGAACTACTCCCATGATACCGCGCTCTCCCCACAGCCCCTAGTCAGCCTCTGAACTAGTCTCATGATACCGCGCTCTCCCCACAGCCCCTAGTCAGCCTCTGAACTACTCCCATGATACCGCGCTCTCCCCACAGCCCCGAGTCAGCCTCTGAACTAACCTCATGATACAGTTCTCTGCCCACAGCCCCTAGTCAGCCTCTGAAATAATCCCATGGTACCGTACTATCCCCACAGTCCCTAGTCAGTCTCTGAACTAATCTCATGATACCGCGCTCTCCCCACAGCCACTTGTCAGCCTCTGAACTACTCCCATGATACCGCGCTCTCCCCACAGCCTTTTGTCAGCCACAAAATTAATCTCATGATACCGCACACTCCGCACGGACCCTCGTCAGCCTCTGATCTAATCTCATGATACAGCGCACTCCCCACAGCCCCTAGTCAGCTTCCGAACTAATCCCATGATACCACACTCTCCCCACAGTCCCTAGTCAGCCTCTAAACTAATCTCATACCGCACTCTCCCCACAGTCCCAGATCAGCCTCTGAACTACTCCCATGATACCGCGCTCTCCCCACAGCCCCTAGTCAGCCTCTGAACTAGTCTCATGATAC
This sequence comes from Hypanus sabinus, assembly GCF_030144855.1. Lineage (NCBI taxonomy): Eukaryota > Metazoa > Chordata > Chondrichthyes > Myliobatiformes > Dasyatidae > Hypanus > Hypanus sabinus. The sequence continues at coordinate 72,292 of NW_026781649.1, forward strand.
CGCGCTCTCCCCACAGCCACTTGTCAGCCTCTGAACTACTCCCATGATACCGCGCTCTCCCCACAGCCTTTTGTCAGCCACAAAATTAATCTCATGATACCGCACACTCCGCACAGACCCTCGTCAGCCTCTGATCTAATCTCATGATACAGCGCACTCCCCACAGCCCCTAGTCAGCTTCCGAACTAATCCCATGATACCACACTCTCCCCACAGCCCCTAGACAGCCTCTAACCTAATCTCATGATACCGCGCTCTCCCCACAGCCCCTAGTCAGCCTCTAAACTAATCTCATACCGCACTCTCCCCACAGTCCCAGATCAGCCTCTGAACTAATCCCATGATACCGCGCTCTCCCCACAGCCGCATGTCGCCTCTGTACTTACCTCATGATACCGTGCTCTCCCCACAGCCCCTATTCAGCCTCTGAACTAATCTCATGATACCGCGGTCTCTCCACAGCCCCTACTCAGCCTCTGAACTAATCCCATGATACCGCGGGGCAGTTCCCAAATCAATCCCGACAACCCTGCATCCTTCAACAAGCTAGACCCACTGTTCCAGTCTTTGTCCGCGGCCCTCTGTCAGTTTCCAAAGGTAAATCCCACCCCTAATCACTCCCCACGGCCTCGTGCCGCTCCCACACCACGGACCTGTAACAGTCCAAACCTCACCCGTCTCTGCATTTTCCAATCCAGTAAGTTCTGAATCGAGTGACGATAGAGATGGACACAAAATCCTGTGAAATTAAATCCCTTCGATTAATGTGCATGCAACGTCCTGGGAAATGTTTCACTGCTAATGTAATGGTTTCTCTGTAGCAGCAGTGATTTTGTGTTATGACGAGAGATAACGGGGGTTTGGAATGTGCGGTGTCCCATGACTGGAGGTGTTTTCATTCCTATGAGCCCGAGAGCGAGGGATTTGCGGGCTTTTGTTCGGCGGAAGATGGAGAAAGAAGATGTCAGAACGGGGTAATCGTAGACTGCAGGCCAGAGCGGACTTGGAATGGGGCCGAGAGTCGACCACGCCCGGGGGAAATCGATGGAGAACGGACGGACGGGAAAACAGTGAGCTCCCAGGAGCGCATTAGACTGTTTCGTTAAAATGAGTCCAATTTCCCTTTGTTTTCTGCACTGACCCTGCAGTCAAATGAAGAATCATAAAGCCCAGTCGTTTAATTGCAAATGGTGAACTGCTCGTTATTTCATGGGATTGATTTGTAACCGGGCAACACATCCACACAAACGTGATTTCTCAGTTTGACCGGGCCGGAGGCAATATCGTCCCACGACCCTCAAAGGCATACTGGTCGAACCTGTCTCCAAGTCTGACCACGGGAAACGTGAAGAGATGGGACACAGATGAATTCTGAGATGTGACGGTGTGGAGGGAAATTCACTCTATGTCTGACCCCGGGAGTGTGTGATGGGACGCTGCAGAGGGAAATTCACTCTGTGTCTGACCCCGGGAGTGTGTGATGGGACGCTGTAGAGGGAGATTGACTCTGTGTCTGACCCCAGAAGCGTGGGATTGGACGGTGTGTAGGGAGCTTCACTCTGTGTATCACCTCGGGTGTGTATGCTGGGACGCTGTGGAGGGAGATGCTCTCTGTGTATGACCCCCTGAGAGTCTGATGTAACGGTGTGGAGGGAGATTCACTCTGTTTCTAACCCCGGGAGTGTGTGATGGGACGCTGTGTGGGGAGATGCACTCTGTGTCTGAACCCGGGAGTCTGTGATGGAACGGTGTGGAGTGAGATTCACTCTGTGTCTGACCCCGGGAGTGTGAGATGGGACGGTGTGGAGGGAGATTCACTCTGTGTCTAACCCCGGGAGTGTGCGATGAGACAATGTGGAGGGAGATTCACTCTGTCTCTGATACCGGTAATGTGTGATGGGACGGTGTGGAGGGGATTCACTCTGTGTCTGACCCCCTGAGTGTCTGATGTGACGGTGTGGGGGAGATTCACTCTGTTTCTAACCCCGGGAGTGTGTGATGGGACGCTGTGTCGAGAGATTCACTCTGTGTCTGAACCCGGGAGTCTGTGATGGGACGGTGTAGAGGGAGATTCACTCTCTGTCTGAACCAGGGAGTGTGTGATGGGACGATGTGGAGTGAGATTCACTCTGTGTCTAACCGCGGGAGTGTGAGGTGGGACGGTGTGGAGGGAGATTCACTCTGTGTCTGACCCCGGGAGTGTGCGATGGGACGGTGTGGAGGGAGATTCACTGTGTCTAACCCCTGGAGTCTGCTATGGGGCGGTGTGGAATAATTCGATCTATTCGGGAGACAGTTACCTCTTCCTCGGGTGAATTTATTTCGAGGAGCCTTGCATCAAGGTTCGAACAGTGTTCCCTCGCTCCATTATAAGGCTTCTCCAAGGAAGATATGAAATAACACCGATTCTCGTTTTCGATCCAGTTCGGAGGACATGTCTGCTCTGCAAATCAGTAACAAAAAATAAATAAAAGAACTGTATCTCCCTCCCTAACAGCCATTGCAAAATGTCAAACTCCCTCCACAACTTCCCATCCCGGATTCAGACAGCAGGTGTCGCTGCTTTCAGTCCTTCCCATCACAGACACCTGGGGTCAGATACAGAGTGAAACTCCCTCCAGACCGTCCCATCAAACACTGCGGGAGCGGACAAACACAGAATGGAACTCCCTCCAGAATACCCCAATACTCCCGTCCGTGATCAGATCGAAAATGAATCACTCTCTGCTTCATCCCGCAGCACACTCCCGTTGTCAGGCACAGAATGATACTCCTTCTAGCCGGTGACATCACACAACACAAGGGGTCAGAAAACGACAGGCAGCCGCTCCGCACCGTCCTGTCACGGAGTTATCTGACACAGAGCGGAACACCAACCAGGCACGCGTCACCGTTCCCGGTGTCAGACAAACACATAACGCCCCCCGCCCCCACCAAAGGCACTCACCCACCCTCCCATTCCGCAATAGCTTCTCATCACAGGTAACTGTGTCAAACACAGAGTCCCATCATATACACACGGGGTGAGACACCGATTTAAGACACCTTCTGATCACACATTAACACCGTCAGACGCAGACTGAATCTCTCTCTCCACGGACCCATCACACACTTCAGGCTTCTGACGTGGGGAGAAGCTCCCTGCACACCCAGTTTATACGCTTCAGGTGTCAGAAGTGTGGTGAAGCTCCCTTCCCCACTGACCCATCACACACTCCGGCAGTGAGACACACAGTTTTTCTCCCTTTAATAAACCTCGTCACGCACTGCCTGGGTCAGACACGGAGTGGATCTCTCCCTCCGTGGCTTCATCACACCCTCCAGCGTTCAAACCTGTAGTTAAAATTCCTGCACACCGTCCCGTCACACATTTCCGGGGTCAGATTCTCCCTGTTACTCTTTTCAAACAGTGCAGTCTCATCGCACACTCCTGGGATCAGGTACAGAGTGAGTCTCCCTCCACATCGCCCCTCACTCACTCCCTGGGTAACACACAGAATGAAGTTCCCTTTACACCGTCCCATTACTCACTCCCGGATTCAGACACAGAGTGAAGCCCCCCTCTGCACTGTTTCGTCACGCTCTCCCAGCTTCAGATTGAAGCTCTCACTCCACGTTGCCATAACACACTTCAGGGGTCAGACATGGGGTGAATCTCTCTGGGCAGTGTCCCATCACACAATCCCGCTGTCAGACACAGAGTGAAGATGGATCCACACTGTCCCATCAGACATTCCCGGAGTAAGTCATAGAGTGAATCTGTAATGTTACGTCTCACAATCCCGTGCTCAGACACAGAATGAACCCACCTCCACAACGTCCCATCACACTCTCGTGGATTCAGTGATAGAGTGAAACTTACTACACACAGCCCCATCACGTACTCACTGGGTCAAACACAGAGTGAATAACCTTCCATACCATCATTTCATACACTGCCAATGCCAAGTACAGAGTGACGCTTCCTCGCTCCATGCCTGCCCTGTGATGAGGAGCGGGTGAAAGAGGGGGATCGTGCCTCACCTCTTCTGCTGGTCAACAATTCACAGATTTGAGCCTTGGTTTCGTTGACAGATCTGTACTTCGTTTCCATCTCAGTGAACTGGTGACCGAGATCGCTGTGCCTTCGTTTAAGATCGGAGAGATTAAAGTTGAGCGCAGAGAGATTGTTGAGACACATTCTCTGGGTGAGATCCAAGTGGGAAATTTCCGATATCTTGGATTGAAGGGTTGAGTTTAATTCATTGCAGTTTTGGTCGGTGGTGATCTCTGACTGACGAATCTGTGATACTGAGAGAGATGGTGAAGGATGTTTAGAGTTTATAGTCACACGTGACTCAGCGTCACACTGAGGAGCGGGTCACAGAGAGTGTGGTGTCAGTGTCACGGTGAACGGTGTCACAGTGAAGGATGCGCTGGTGGAACAGTGAGAGGCGTCGGCGCCACCTGAGGGGTTATCAATATCATGGTGAAGGTTGTCTTGTTGTTACAGTGGGTCTGTGTCAGTATCGTAGTGATAATCGATTCCCTGTCTCAGCTTGGAGCATGTCCGAGTTGCTGTGAGGAACGTGTCTGTGTCAGTGTGATAGGAGTTTCTGTGCCCATGCGAGAGGGGTACCGGGTCACAATGAAGTGTATGTCGATGACAAGGCGAGGAAAATGTCAGAGTGAGGGAACTGCTGGAGTGAGGTGTCTGGCAGTGTCACGGTGTGTGGAGTATCGGTGTAATGTGTGGGCGCTGGTCTCATTGTGATGAGTGTGTCTGTGTCACCGTGAGAGGCATGTCATAACCACGGTGTGTGTCCGATTGTCACCCTGAGGTGTGTGTCATTGTGATTGAGAGGACTAAATCACTGTCATTGGGAATTTATGAGTCGGTATCACGGTAAAGGTCTTGCCTATGTCAGGGTGAGGTGTTTGCAATTGCCTCAAAGTTAATTTAGATTTGATTTTAACTCGTGGACTGATAGTCGACATTGGCGTTGGGTCCGGTTCATCTCCTGATTTTCTTCCCAAAGGAGTTTGTAGCTTCGGTCAGAGGTGATCTGAGATGGTGAAGGGTGTTTGGCGTTTATAGTGCGTCAGCGTCAGCGTCAAGCTACTGAGCGGGTCACGGAGAGTGGTGCGTCAGGGTCACGATGAAGGGTGCGGTGGCACTGCGAGGGCCGTTGGCACCACCGTGAGCTACGTGTCTGAGAGAATATATTAGGTTACGAGAGAGGTTTTTGTTGGTCTCACGATGGGGGTTGCGTCACTATCGCAGTGATAGTTGATTCCCGTCACAGCGAATCGGTGCTTCAGTGAAAGACGTGTAAATGTCATTGTGATAGGTGTTTCTGGGTCCATGTGAGAGGTGTACCGGGTCACATTGCGGTGTATCTCTATGCCACGCTGAGAGATATATCGGGGTCACAGTGCAAGGATTGACGGTGTTGCAGGGAGAGACTCGTCGGTGTCATAGAGTTTGGTGAATTGGTGTGACATTAGGAAAAATGTTTCACCTCCACACGTCCCATCACACTCTACTGGATCCGGTGATAGTGTGAAACTACCACCACGCAGCCCCATCACACACTCACTGGGTCAAACACAGAGTGAATCTCCCTCCATACCATCTCTTCACACACTCCCGATGACAAGCACAGAGTGCCGCTTCCTCTCTCCATGCCTGCCCTATGATGAGGAGCGGGTGAAAGAGGGGGATGATGCCTCACCTCTTCTGCTGGTCAACAATTCACAGATCTGAGCCTTGGTTTCGTTGACAAATCTGTACTTCGTTTCCATCTCAGTGAACTGGTGACGGAGATCGCTGTTCATTCGTTTAAGTTCGGACAGATTAGAGTTGAGCGCAGAGAGATTCTTGAGACAGGTTCTCTGGGAGAGATCCAGTTGGGAATTCCCCGTTATCTTGGACTGAAGGGTTGAGTTTAACTCCTTGCAGTTTCGGTCGGAGGTGATCTCTGACTGACGAATCTGTGATACTGAGAGAGATGGTGAAGGATGTATAGCGTTTGCAGTGACACGTGAGTCAGCGTCACACTACATTGTGATTGGTGTTTCAGGGTCCATGTGAGAGGTGTAACGGGTCACATCGCGGTGTATCTCTAAGTCACGCTGAGACATATGTCGGGGTCACAGTGCCGGGTTTCACGGTGTTGCAGTGAGAGAAGCGACTGTGTCATAGTGTTTGGTGAATCGGTGTGACATTAGGAAAAATGTCGATGTCACGGTGAGTGTTGTGTCTTTGTGACGATGAGGGTTAAATCGGTGTTTCGGTAGAGTGGCTTTTGCTGTCCTGAGAAGTGATGAGTCGGTTTGAAAGTGATGAACGTGTCTGCGTCACAGTGAGGGACACTTCAGCACCACGTCGGGAGGCGTATCAGCGTTACGTTGAATCGTACTTCCGTTAGGTTGTGTTGTTGGCATCAGGTTGAGGGATATATCGGTAAAATGTTGAGGGATGTGTTGGTGGGGGCTGTGTCGGTGACACGGTGAGGCCTGAGTCGTAGTCATTCAGAGAGACCCGCCAGTGCCACAGTGAGGTGTGTGTTGACATCACTGTGAAGGGGCTTCCGGGAAATGTTGGGAATGTGTCGCTGTTACAGTGGCCATTTTTATTCTCTGCGGTTTGGTCGTTGCGACCGAATTGAAACTCACCATGAATCCTCCAGCAGATACCTGTGATAAGGAGGGTCGCTGTTAAGACGCAGATTAGCCATATGCTTGGGTCTGATCGGTCTGTCCTTGTATGCCGCTCACTGCCCATGCTGTCTGTGGAAAAATCGTTCCTTGTCTTTGTCAATCCACCGTAATATTCCTTGATCTACCCCCCCCCCCCCCCGCTCCTCTCACCCTTTGAGTTCAATTCACTCTCGTTTGCTCATGCAGAGCAGTGAGCGTAAATCACAGAACAGAACAGACCATTCGGCCCGGAATATTTGCTATATCAGTTATACTTCATGCCTAAATTCTTCTTGCCTACACAATGCTATTCTCCCTCCAAAACCTGCACATCCACGTGTTTGTCAATGAGCCAATTAAACGAATTTATCTATTTGCCTCCACCATCACACCTGGAGGCACATTCCAGTCACTGACGCTCCCTGTGTAAACAAAACCTTGCTCTGCACCTCTTCTGAATAGATACCCCCTCTCCCCTTCCACTCCGTGATATTAGAGATTTCTCTCTGGGGGAGAACTGCCCCAGTTGCCTGGTCTTTCTCTGTCTGTCCTCATGATAGAGACCTGCATCAACTCTCCCCTCAGCCTGAGATACATATGAAATACATACCTATCGCATGAATGTATTTTACTGATATTCTACATCCACTTGCTGTCTTTCGATCTTCTACATGTTAACTGTGTTTTGTGCCGTGCGTGACCTTTGCTTTTGTGTTTGGCACCTTTGTCCTTCGGTAACGCAGACTCGTTTGGCTGTATTCATGGGCGTTCATGCATTTTTCAATTGCGATGCAACTTCTATTGGATTGAACCCGTCTCTTCTGTACCGGTTTCACCTTCTTTGGAAAGAATCCCAAAGAAACAAATATCCGAAGCCCCCTTCACTACGGATCGCCTCATCCTCTCCACCCTGCTTCCATTCTGACTCAGAGAACCATGCTCAGCGCCAGAGACCTGACCGTTGAGACTTCCCTCACTGGTCTTACCGCGAATCGCTGTCTTTTAATGTGCACTCGTCCACCCGTGTGTGTGACATTTACCTGGCTCCTGATCCCTGCTTGGAGACGCCAAAACCATGTGTCTGTCTGACTCAAAGGGGTACTCAGAGGGTAACTCCATACAATCCTATCTACCCTCCCGGAGTCAGACACCGAGAGAGGCTCCCTACACAACGATCCACCTCACAATTCCCTGATCAGGCATGGAGTGCCGCTCCTTCTAAATTGTCCTGTCACTCACTCCCGGGGTCAGACACAGAGAGAAGCCCGCTCTTCCCCGTCCCAAAGCTCACTCCCGGAGTCAGAGAAGAAATGAAGCTTCCTACTGTCTCATCGCACATAACGGGAGTTAGACATCGAGGGAAACTCCCTCTACACAGTCGCGTCACGCATTGTCAGGGTTCAGCCATAAAGAGAAGCTCAATCCACACCTTCTCATATCACGCTTTTAGATTCAGATGATTTGTGAAGCTCCCCTCCCTGGAATCAATTGAGCCACAGAACCGACTCAGAACCGAGAGTGAGAATCTGTGGAAGGGGACAGGTGTGAGCTGTAAATGTGGAGGTATCTAGCGGTGGAGTTGGTCAGGGAGATGCGGAAGAGCGCAGTGGATTTAGGGCGTGATGGAGACATGGAGGTGCACAGAGGAGGACCTGTGTAACGGATATCCGAGGTGTTTTTGAGGGGAAGTTGATAATGGAGGTGGGGAGGATGTGTAAGTATTACGTTGCCGGACGTGTCCGTGTATCATTATCACGATGAAGAAAGCGTCGAGCACAGCGGAGAAGTGCGTTAGTGTCACCGTAAGGCGGTTTCTGAGCCCCGTTGAGGCGGTTGCGCCCTGTCCTGTTCACAGAGTGTGTACCCCCGACACCGATTGTACACCAAATCCCTCTCTCCTTCAACACTTCCCACTATTCTCATTATACTCCGCTCCCTTCTACACTGAGTTTAAAGAGGGCCTGGGCTCCAAATTACTAAATACACCATTGCCAGAACACAGCTTGTCCAAACCCACATGCAGCAGATCCTTTCTATTCCCAGCAATATTAGCCTGTCGCCAGTTTAGAACTGAAACCCGGGAACCGGTCCTATCCTTTTCATATCTACCCTGAAACTAATGGGATTACAAATCACGAGATACAAAGTGTGTCCCTGCACGAGCCTCTGAGACCTGACTTGTCTCATTCCGTAGTAGGAGATCATGGGACTTTAACGTACTGATAATCACGATCATATGTTTCCTGCGACCGTCTGCCATCTCTCTACAGGTTTGTTTATCCGAATCCAGCGGACTGTTACCCGGTCTATAACATGAATATGGCCGGACATTGTTATTCCACATTTCCACCCATAAAGCCTCACTTAGACGAGTTGACTTGTCTGTTCTGAATGTGCACTGCGGTGACAATTTCTCGGTAAAGCAAAATCAACATTCCTCTATTAATTCCTTATGTCAGAGAACCCTCTCTATATATAACCATATAACAATGACAGCACGGAAATAGGCCATCTCGGCCCTTATAGTCCGTACCAAACCCTTACGCTCACCTAGTCCCACCAACCTGCACTCAGCCCACAAACCCCCATTCCTTTCCTGTCCATATTCCTATCCATTTTTTAAATGACAAAATCGAAACTGCCTCTACTGCTTCTACTTGAAGCTCGTTCCACACAGCTACCACTCCCTGAGTAAAGAAGATCCCCCTCGTGTTACCCATGAATTTTTGCCCAGTAACTCTCAATTCATGTCCTCTTGTATGAATCTTCCCTACTCTCAATGGAAAAAGCCTGTCCACATCAACTCTATCTATCACCCTCATAATTTTAAGTATCTCTCTTCCCCCCTCAATCTCTTGAGAATAAAGACCTAACATGTTCAACATTTCTCTGTAACTTAGGTGCTAAGACCCAGATAACATTATAGTAAATCTCCGCTGTACTCTCTGTTAGTTGTTGGCATCATTTCTATATTTCCGTGACCAGACCTGTACTCAATGCTCTAAATTTGGCCTCACCAATGCTTTAAACAATTTTAACATTTCATCCCAACTCAATGCTCTGAGTTATAAAGGCCAGCATGCCAAAAGTTTTCTTCATCACACTGTCCACGTGAGATTCCACCTTCAGGGAACTATGCACAATTATTCCTAGATCACTCTGGTCTACTTCATTCCTCAATGCCCTACCATTTACCATGTATGTCCTATTTTGATTAGTCCCACCAAAATGTTGCTCCTCACACCTATCAGCTTTAAACTCTATCTGCCATCTTTCAGCCTCCTCTTCCAACTGGCCTAAGTCTCTTTGAAAACCTACTTCATTATCCACAGCGCCACCTATCTTAGTATCATCTGCATACTTTCTAAGCCAATTTAGCAAACCAACATCCAGATCATTAATGTATATGCCAAACAACATTGGACCCAATACAGATCCCTGAGGCACACCACTAGTCATTGTTCACCAATCTGACAAACAGTTATCCACCCCTACTCTCTGGCATATCCAATCCAGCCACAGTTGAATCCATTTTACAACTTCAATATTAATAACTAACGATTGAACCTTCCACATTAACCGTTCGTGTGGATCCTTGTCAAAGTCCTCATTGAAGACCATATGAACAACATCCACTGCTTTACCCTCGTCAACTTTCCAAGTTACCTCTTTTTAAAAAATCTATAATATTTGTTAAATATGACCTTCCACGCACAAATCCATGTTGACTGCTCCGAATCAGACCCAGTCTATCCAGAAAATTATATATACGATCTCTGAGAATACTTTCAATAATTTACCCACATGGGACGTCAAACATACAGGCAGATAATTGCTAGGTTTACTCTTAGAACTCTTTTTAAACAATGAAAAGAAGTTGTACAAAATCTCTCCCATCTCTTTTGGCTCCACACATAGCTGTCCACTATGATTCACAAAGGGACCAATTTGATCCCTCACTATCCTTTTGCTATTAATATAACTGTTGAATCCCTTTGGATTTATTTTCACCTTACTTGCCAAAACAGCCTCGTATCTCCTTATTAGCTGTTCGAATGTCTTCCTTAAGAGTCTGTCTACATTCTTTGTATTCCCTGAGCACCTCATTTACTCCATGTTGCCTATAATTATTGTAGATCTCACTCTGTTTCTGAACCATGTTTCCAATATCTCTTGAAAACCATGAATCTCTCAAACGTTTATCCTTTCCTTTCAACCAAACAGGAACGTAAAGATTACATACCCTCAAAATCTCACCGTTAAATGCCCAACATTTCTCTACTACCCAATAAAACAAATTGTCCAAATCCACTCCTTCTAAATCCTTTCCCATCTCCTGAAAGACTTTCTCCAATCAGAAATCTCAACCCTGGGTCGTCCTATCATTCTCTAGAATTATATTCAAACTAATGATATTGTGACCTTTCGTGTCGAAGTGCTCGCCAACACATACCTCCCTCACCTGAACTATCCTATTCCGTAACAGGAAATCCAACATTGCCCCTTCTCTAGTTGTACCTTCATATATTGCTACAAAAAACTATACTGCATACAGCCTCTGGTGGACTCTTTATACCTGAGTCTTCCCCTTCCCCCTCCTAACCATGACCCAACTGTCTACCTCCAGTGGCACCGGAGAGAGAATCTGCCTGTAACTCCTACCACATGAGCTGCATCTCGGCGCACCTGGCGCAGATGTGGACGTCCGGGATGCTAGGAGACTCCAGGACCTCCCACATCCGACACCGAGAACAACAAGCTGCCCTCACACTCATACTTCCCACGTCCCTCAAATATCATGAAAAACTGAAACCTAAACCTACCTTGTCTCGCCCGTTTCCGCCCAAGCCCGTTGAGCCAAACCCTTAGGCCTTCACTCTACACCCAACTCACTCCACGGCCCGCAAACGACGCTGCCCACTGTCGAAGGCTTTGTCCTTTTCTAAATCTACCCGCTTCACTGCCGTCGTCTCACGCCTGCGCAGTCCTGCCTCTGTTAACTCCAAGAAGAAGAAGAAAAAAATTCAAAGTGAGTCCTTCCACTGTTTCAAGTCTAAACATTGGGAAACCCGAAATATCCTGCAGTCATGCTTGCTCCTCCTACAAGCGATTCTGAAATGTCTACAATATCATAATTCATTGTTCACAACCGCCTTTCTTTAAAGCTTCCCGCATTCACATATACGCGGCTCAGGACACTAGTCGCAACATGCTCAGCCTTTTGATTGGAGCCGGTTTCTGAGGTCTTTACAACATCAGGCCCCATAACGACTCTGCTATCTGCGCTGGATCTCTGAATCCCATCCCCCTGAGTTTAACAACTCTCCCCAAAAGCATCATGCACTGTTCTGGCAAACCTTCCTGCTGAAATATCAGCTCCCCTTCAGACTGGGTGTAAACGGTCCTCCATCTCTTCTGTACAAATCCCATCTTCCGTGGAAAAAAACACAACGATGCCAGATTTTGAAGCCATCCTTACTATACCAGCTCTTGGGACACGTGTATGGTTCCTATGTCTCGCCTCCCTGGGCCGGTGGTGGTCCTGTCCTTTAATTTAATAGCTAAATCCCTGACGTCACTGTGCTGAACCACCTTCCCGTACATCCCGATTTCATTGGTACCGATATGGACCAGGACATTGTGCTGCTCACTCAACCACTTAAGAATCACAGAGAAGGAAGGCTGTGCTGAGGGCAGAGGAAGGGGAGGAGAGTGGAGGCCACAGAAAGGGTTTCCAGTTTGCTGACTTTGCAGCAGAACGTGTGAGTTACCATTGTCTTGCTCTCCAACTCAGATTGGAGTCTGTTTGAACGCCGAATTTCTTTGACCTACGAAACTGAGTCAGAGGCAGAGCGAGTGTCCTGGGAACATTCCCGGGATCTGACACAGACTGCAGCTCCCTCCAAACCGTCCCATCACATACCCTCGCGGTCAGACAGTGAAGCTCCCTCCACACCGCCCCATCACACACTTCCAGGGTCAGGCAACCAGCGAAGCCACCTAAACATTATCCGATCACAATCCCGGGGTCAGACATGTGAATAACTCCTGCACATCACAGCACATTCTAATGGAGTCATAAAATTTGGGCATCCCGCTCCCCCCTCCGTTCTCCCCACTCACCAATACCCTGCATTTTGGCCTTCCGGTAGTCTAGAGTCGTGTGTGTCTCTCGGTGATGGTGTGTGCGTGTGACCAGATGGCGTGCTGCGAAAAGAGGAAGGAAGGGGAGGACAGAGGAGGCCAGGGAAAGGGTGCTGAGATTGCAGGCACTGATGCAAGTGGTGTGGAATCACATGACCGCCTTGTGCATACAGAATTGTGGAGGGGCTCAGATCCTAATGATAGATATCCAGTGGAAGGGGGAGGTGTAACGTCAGACGTCATCTCTACCTCATAGACCCCACCATTTCCTGAGACACAGAGTGGGGAGCGGGGAGCGACGTAGATGGGGAACGATTAATAGACGGACTGTTTCACGGAGACGGGCCGGGGAGCAGGGATGATGGAGACGACGAAATGTGTAGGAGACGGAGTGGCTCAGGGAGACGGTGCAGCTTGTAAGGGAGAGATGGATGACGGAAACGGGAGTGGTGTACTGGAGACAGTGTGTGACGGCGAGGTGGAGTATTGTAGGAGAAGTAGTGTCTGACGGAGTCGAGAATTATTCTGGAGAAGGTGGTTGTTATTTATACGGGGAGGAGAGTTTCAGAGTTACAGTGCAGGGCGTGAACCTGCTGAGTGATGAACTGTCTGTGGTAACATCAGACTGCTCCGCTCCTGAGAAAAGGAACCAGAATGTTCCAACCTGTACTGATAGATTATTTCGCTCTAATCCAGGCAGCTTCCCAGTGAAACCCTTCTGTATCTCTCGAAAGTCCCCTACACTGTTCCTGTAACTAGGCGACCTTACCGTCCCATCACACACTCCCGGGGTCAGTCACAGAGTGACTCTCCCTCCACACCATCCCATCAGAGACTCCCGGGGTCAGACACAGAGAGAATCCACCTCCACAACATCCCATCACACACTCCCGGGGTCAGACACAGAGCGAATCTCCCTCCACACCTTCCGATCACACACTCCCGGGGTCAGACACAGAGTGAATCTCCCTCCACTACATCCCATCACACACTCCCGCGGTCAGACACAGAGTGAATCTCCCTCCACACCGTCCCATCACACACTCCCGGGGTCAGACACAGAGTGAATCTCCCTCCACACCGTCCCATCACACACTCCCAGGGTCAGACACAGAGTGAATCTCCCTCCACAACATCCCATCACACACTCCCGGGGTCAGACACAGAGTGAATCTCCCTCCACACCTTCCGATCACACACTCCCGGGGTCAGACACAGAGTGAATCTCCCTCCACTACATCCCATCACACACTCCCAGGGTCAGACACAGAGTGAATCTCCCTCCACTACATCCCATCACACACTCCCAGGGTCAGACACAGAGTGAATCTCCCTCCACACCGTCCCATCACACACTCCCGGGGTCAGACACATAGTAAAGCTCCCTCTACACCGTCCTGTTGTTTCACTTTGTTTGCCACCGAAATGCATACAATTCCTGAGCGGTTGGGTCAAAGTTTTAAGATGCCTTGATGATGGTAGAAGAGGTTGTCGGAGAAATGTTTTTCACACAGAGAGTGTGGGTTGCCACAGAGCGAGAATGTACTTTCTGTTGTGGTGTTCGTGGTGGATTCAATGGGGTCTTTTAAGAGACTCTTAGATAGTAACTTTGTTCTATTATTTTGATAATAAAATTGACTCCTACGCCTATTTTCGTTTCTTCTGCAAACTTTGCCACAAATACGTCTATTCCACTCAATCATTGACAAATAATGTGAGAGTTAGCGGTCCCAACACTGACCCCTGAGAAACACCGCTAGTCACCGGCAGCCAACCAGAGAAGGCCTCTTTTATTCATACTCGTTGACACCTGCCTGTCGGCCATTCCTGTCTCCATGCCGGTGCCTTTCCTGTAAAGGCACAGGATTTTATCTTGTTAAGTAGACTCTTTTTTGGCACTTTACCAAATGCGTTCCTGAAGTCCAGTAAATGACATCCCCTGCCTGCCCTTTGCCCGCCCTGCCGGTTACTTCCTCAAGAACTCTTAACAGATTTGTCAGCATTATTTTCCATGACGGAAACTAAGCTGACTTTGACAAATTTTATCATGAGTGCACAAGGGCCTCACAACTTGAACCTTATTAATAGACTCCAAAACCTTCCCAGCCACGGAAGTTATGCTAATTGGTTTATAATATTCTTTAGAAACATAGAAGCATAGAAAACTTACTGCAAAATACAGGCCCTTCGGCTCAAAAGCTGTGCCGAACATTTTCCTATCTAATAAACTACTAAGCTTACATATAGACCTCTGTCATTCTAGTTCCAGATAAACAGAAACAGATAAAAATAAATTGTGATAGATAAGATAGAGGAAGGTAAGTTGTTTGCACTATTAAAAATGACCTGGATGAGGATGTGCAGGGACGGGTGAGCATGTTTGCTAATGACAGGAAGGTTGGAGGTGTTGTGGATAGTATGGATGGCTGTCAGAGCTTACAGCGTGATATTAAGGGGATGCAAAATTGGGCTCAGAAGCGGCAGATAGAGTTCAACCCAGATCAAGTGTGAAGTGGTTCATTCAGTTAGGTCAAATATGATGGCAGAATATAGTAATAATGGTAAGATTCTCGGTATTGTCCCCATGTTATAGTTTCATCTAATGGAAAAACACAGAAAACATAGGAAGAAAACAACAGCATAATACAGGCAGGTTGCGCCGAATAAATTATAAATTTATTACTATTAGTTACTAGATTTACCTATAGCGCTCTATCTTTCTAATCTCCATGTAACTATCCAAACGTCTCTGAAAAGACACTATCGAGTCCGCTTCCACCATCTTCCCCGGCAGCTCATTCGAAGCAATCAACAGTCTCTGAGAAACAAGCTTATCCCGGACATCTCCTCTGCACCTCAAACCTGAGTCCTCCGGTGGCAACGACTTCAGCCCTGGGGAACAGTCCTGACAATCCACACCATCAATGCTTCTCAACATCGTGTGCACCTCTATCAGGCCGCCACTCTTCCTCCGCAACTCCAAGGAGAAATCGACGATTTCACTCACCCTGCTCTCATAATGCATGCTGCCCAATCCAGGCTAAATCCTTATAAATCTCCTCCGCACCCTTTCTCTGGCTTCGACACCCTCCCTGTAGTGAGTTGACCAGAACTGAGCACAGTGCTGCAACATTATCTCTCATCTCCTAAAATCAGTTCCTCTGCACCATTTCTATGGTTTCCTTGTCCTTGCTGTAGTGAGGCGACCAGAACTGAGCACGGTCACAAAGTGGAGCCTGACCAGGGTCCGATATAGCTGCAACATTATCTCTCGGCACCTACATTCAATTCCACGATTGATGAAGGCTAATACCAAATACGGCACTCTCAACGGCACAGCTGCATTGGGCGTCCTATGGACTCGGAACCTAACATCCCTCGGAACCTCCACACTGCCAAGAGTCTTACCGTTAATACTATATTCTGCCAATATATTTAACCTACCAAACTGAACCATCTCACACTTAACTGGGTTAAACACCATCTCCTAATTCTGAGCCCAGTTTTGCATCATATCAATGTCCCGCTATAACATCTGACAGCCCTCCACAGTATCCTCAACGTCTCTACCTATTGTGTCATAATGTGGAGGTCATAGTCCATCAGCAAACTTACTAAAACATCCCTCCACTTCCTCATCCAGGTTATTTATAAAAATAACGAAGAGTATGGGTTCCAGAACAGATCACTGAGGCACTCCACAGCAACAGTTTCTAACGCCCAACCAGAAGGAAGGAGGTACAAGAGCCTCGGGCCTCTCGCAACAACGTTCTGGAACAGATATTCCCTCTCAACCATCGGTAGGGAGGTACAGGAGCATCAGGACCAACACCAACAGGTGCAGGATCAGTTTGTACCCCTGAACCATAAGGAAGGAGGTACAGGAGCCTCAGGACCCACATCACTGCGTTCGAAAACAATTTATGGCCCCTCAACCAGCAGGAAGGGTGTCCAGGAACCTGATGGCCGACATCACCAGGTTGAGGAACAGCTTTTAGACCTCAAACATCAGGAAGGGGCTGCAGGTGCCACAAAACCAACATCACCATGCTCATGAACAGTGCTTTCTCCTCAGCCATCGGGAAGGAGGTACAGGAGTCTCAGGACCAACAGCAGTTTCAGGAATAATTATTTCCACTCAAGCAGCAGGAACGGGGTCCAGGAGCATCAGACCTCATACCACCAGTTTCAGGAGTTGTTACTAACCCTCAACTAACGGAAAGGAGCTACAGGAGCGTCTGGACACACGACACCAGGTTCAGCAGCAGATATTACTCCGCAACAATCAGGTAGAAGGTACTGAATTCTCGGCTTGCTCTCTGCCGGGTTCAGGGATAGTTATTAACCCTCAACCATCATGAAGAATGTACAAGAGCCTTGGGACCCACACCAGCACGTTAAGTAAAAGTTACCACCATTCAGCCATCGGGTAGGGGCCTCAGGACGCCAACCACGAGGTTCAGGAACAGTTATTACCTTCAACGATCGGGAAGTGAGTTACAGTAAACTCAGGACCCGCGCCACCAGGTTCAGGAACAGTTATTCCCCCTTTACTATCCGGAAGAAGGTACAGAAGCTTCAGCTGGCTCTCCACCAGATTCAAGAACAGTTACTACTCCTCAAACATAAGGAAGAAGGTACAGAATCCTCTGGACTCACACCATCAGTTTCAGCAACAGTATTAACCATCAACCATCAGGAAGGAGTCTCAGGACAGACACAACCAGGTTGAGCAACAGTTATTATCTTTCAGCCATCAGGTGGAAGATATACGATTGTCAGGTCGCTCTCCACCAGGTTCAGCGACAGGTATTAATTCTCAGCCCTCAGGAAGGAGGTACAGTAGCCTCAGGACCCACACCACCAGGTTCAGGAACAGTTGCTACCCTTCAATCATTAGGAGGGAAGTACAGGAGCCTCAGGACACACACCACCAGGGTCAGCAACAGTTATTACCCCACTACTATCAGGTTGAAGGTCCAGGATACTCGGCTCGCTCCCACCAGGTTCAAGAACAGTTGTTCTCCCTCAATAATCAAGAAGAAAATACTGTAGCTTCAGGACCCACCAGCAAGTAGGGAAGCAGATATTTTTCCTCAACCATGACGGAAGGTGGACTCACAACACCACTTTCGGGAACAGTTACGACCCCTCAACAATCAGGCTCTTGAATCAGAGATGTAACCTTACTGAACTTTACCTGTTCCATCACTGAAATCTTCCCGTTGCCTATCTATCGACGAGCTTTCAAGGATCCATCATCTCACGTTCTCGATATCTATTGCTTATCTATCTATCTATCTATCTATCTATATATCTATCTATACTTTTATTAGTTTACTGATTGATTGATTGATTGATTGATTGATTGATTGATTGATTAATTGATTGAATTATTTATGTATTTATTTATTTTACCCTTTGCTCAGTTTGTTTCCATTTGCATTCTGGTCGAACGCATTCGCGAAGTGTTTTTTCCGTCATCCTGTTTGGTTGCTATTCTACAGACTTGCTGAGTATGCCCGGAATAAAATGAATCTGAGAGCTGTATGAGGAGATATTCTTTCCCTGTACTTCAGTTTTCAAATTCGAACTTCACTGTTCTTCAGCCCATAGGATATAACAACAGGAGGAGGCCATTAGGCTCATCGAGCGCGCCCCGCCTTTCAATCGTAGGCTGATCCAATTCGTCCTGTCATCCCCCATCTCCCCTGTCTTCTCCCCATACCCTATGATGCCCTGGCTAATCAAGACCCTGTTTATTCTCCAGGACGAGTTGAGCCTCCGGTGCCCACGATTGGAGCGGCGGATCCCATTAGCAGATACACCTGCTAAAACACAAAGCATTTCCGAACACATAGCACAATGCAGAAATTTCAGACAGAGTAATGGATTCTTGTACATACCGTGTTTCTTCTATTATTCTTGCTGTTCCATGAGACATTCCTTATGAGCCCTACCATCTGTTTACTTTTATAATCATTATTTGTCACTTGGGCGACTTCACACTTCTTCGAACTTTCTCAGATACCTCTTTTACACAACTTGTCTCACCGGTTTTTCAGACACACATACCCAAGCTACCCACAATTAATGCTGTCAAGTAAACTTCCTCGAGTTCATAACACTCCCAACATGAATATGCTCACTGTGTGTATCCATCTAGTCTGCAACTCAGTTTTCAAACAAATGTCAAAGTTCACCTTGCGAAATAAGATGTAATATCAGAGGAGATATATGTTTCCACATTTAATCCGGGGCATGCAACAAAAATTAAATAAGTCATCGTCTTCTTCTGCAACTTTTGAGCAGAATGATGTCGGGTGAAGTGGGCTGGCAGACTGCTCCATTGACAGAACTTGTTTGCAGAGCTGTGTTTTTAACTTGAACCTGATTACTGCATGCTGTTTCTGCTTTAAGAACAGAAGACTGGTTCCCGTTTACGACCAACAGCTGAACAAATGTAGTTGGATGTTTAATCCAAATGGACCTTTAAACCATCAGGAGGGAAGTACAGGAGACTCAGGGCCGACGACACCAGGTTCAGCAACAGTTATTATCCCAAAACGATCTGTTAGAAGATACAGGAGCTTCGATTCCCTCTGCACCAGGTTCAGGGGCAGTTGTTACCACTCAACCATCTGGAAGGAGGTACTATGTGTGGTGAACTACGTGTGCCTGTCTGGAAACGCCCCCAGCTGACTGCTCCTGTGGCTCCTCCCACAGGCCCCTGTGTAAAGTCGATCTTAGCCTGGGCCAGGCCTCTCAGTCTCCAGGATGTAATATGGTGGTTCCTTCTTCCAGTCAATAAAAGCTGTTATCTCGCCTTCCGTCTCAGAGTGAGTTATTGATGGTGCATCACTATGTTAATATGTATAATATGCAAAATAAACACAAATAAATAAAATAAATTATTTGTAATATAACTTATTATATTTTGAAGGAACAAATATTGTTGGCACATCTCAATCAGCATCAAATTTCATTTCCCAACAATAACTGCAAATTGTATTTATATAGATAATAAAATGTCCTAAGACACTCCATGGAGACATCAAGCGTGAGAGAAAAAATAATACCCAGCTGCATTCCAAGTGTGTTTTTGCACCTGTAGTACAGAGCACTAGATGCAAATAGAGATGTACAGTTGGGAACAATGATCTACACAAGGTATTGTCTAGACATGGCAGCTTAGGGGACGTACTTTCAAAATGATGCTCTAACTATCAAAGTATAAGAAAAAGAAGAATAGCCCAAATAAGCTAACAGATTTGAACATTAAGAGATTTGTGGCAAATGATACAGGGTGGGAATGAAGACAATGGATAGAATGAACCAACATTTTAAGTTCTCTTCATTTCCACCCGGTGTCTTTGGCCACAATTCTCTTTATGTTCAAATCTGTTAATGCCAACCTTGACTTTGAAGGCTGAAAACCATCCAAATAAGAATTGTCTCACCATACAGTCACAATACACTGCAGCACAGAAACAGACCCTTTGGCCCATCTAGTCAGTGCTGACTAGTTAATCAGCCTAAAAGAAGTGTGCAGGAGTGGGAGTGGGTCACGGAGACGGGATAGCTTGTAAGGAAAATAGGGATGACGGTGAGGGGTGTGGTCAAGTGGAGATAGAATACGGCATGAAGGAGCGGGAGTGCAGGCGAGTGACGGGTTGACGGAAACGGGACGTGTTTTTGAGTGGGAGTGGTTTATGGAGACAGCGAGGACTGTGTCCGTGTTATCGTACAAGTCGGTATATTGGTATCGTTGATCTGCGTGGCTTTGTTACGGTACAGGGTGTGTCAGTGCGTCGACATCCCGATGAGGGGAGCGTTCTATTCACGGCGAGGGATGTGTCGTTGTGACGGTGAGATGCGTGTGGGTATCACTGTATGGGGTCGCTCAGTGTCCAGTCGGGGTTGTGTCCACGTCATGGTGAGGGGTGTGTAGGTGTCACAGTGACAGCTGTGTGTCTCGCTCACTGCCTATGCTATATGTGAAGTGATTGTTCTTCGTGTTTCGCAATGTATCGTCAAAATCCTTGATCTAACCCACCCCCTCATCTGCCCACTCGATGAGTTTAAACCTGTGTTTTTGCCCATCCAGCAGAGCAGTGAACGTAAATCACAGAACAGAACAGACCCGTCGGCCCACAATGTAGTGATATACCAATTGAGCTAAGTCACTTCTCACTGCACAACAGCCACCTCCCTGCATTCCCTGCACATTAATGTCCATGTCAAAGAAGCACATGAACCCCTCTCCCGCTGAGTTTGTCAATGAGTTCCATATAACTAGTGAAGCCGCCCCTCAACGTTGAATACTTCCCGCTTCATCACGACGAATACAATCGAAACAGGGAATGTTCAGCGAACGGTCCACTCTGCTCTGCAACAGAGTCTCACTAATATCTACAATATCATAATTCCAGTCTTTGTCCCGGCCCTGAGCTCATCTGCCTTTCGTACAATACTTCCTGCATTGAAACGTACGCAGCTCAGAACATGAGTCCCAGCAAGCTCAACATTTTACTTCCTGACTTATTGTCTCACCATACCGTCACGAAACACTGCAGCAAAGAAACAGACCCTTTGGCCCATCTAGCCAGTGCTGAACTATTACTCAGCCTAAAAATGTGTGCAGGAGTGGGAGTGTGTCACCGAGACGGGGTAGCTTGTTCGGGAAATGGGTGTAACACTTACCCAACTGGCTGGTATATGTCTAGGGGAAAAAGGAGATCCAGCCACTCTCCAACCCACCTCCCGTACACACAGGTGCTGTGAGAATCGAGTTAATGCCTCGCGCCCACCAACCGTATCAAACCCACAACAAATACCGTTATGAAATACACTTTAAAGAGTTTACTATGTTACGTATTCAGGCAACAATAAATATATGAGTTCGGCAAGGGTTTCTTATAACAAACAACACGTTTATTAAACACAGAAAACAAACCCCCCAAAAGTAAACAAACACTACCGTAACCAGAAACAGCTGCTGAGCGGCTGTTCAAACAGTTCGTAAAGTGGTATTCCAAAACAGTTCTTAAAGTGATATTGCCAAAAGTTCGATACGCTCACAGTCCATTTAAAAGGAGAGACTTTACAGGACGATTTAAGTTCTCTTTCACGTCGCTTGCTTCGATCCCCGACGTCGAACTTCCCACGAAGAATTTACGAAACCAGAACGGCTTAAAGGCACTGACATTTCCTTCCTCACTATCCTCAATCCTTTCTGGTAAACCCAGGGATTAACACGAAGATAGTCAACGAAATCCTTCCAAATAAGGATCAAACAAAGGTCGCCCCCGTTTCACCGTAGAAAGCGATTCTCCTCGATCTTTACTTCCAACCTTGAATCTTCACTCTCCTCTAATTCCCTCGAACTAACAGAATCATAAAGAACCTGTTGGCATTAAGCTTTTAAACTTTAGGCATTAAATAAAAACTTCATCCTTCAACTAAACTGCGTCATCACTTCAAACACGCAGTGGCATGAAGTCAACTTGGCAAATCCAGCCACGAACTGCCCCTCCTCACCGGGTGGGGTCTACCTTTTATAACCTGTAAAAAACCCATCACATGATCTCTACTGGCGGGAAAATGACGTCATTCCACCATCACAAGACCATCACCTCAAGTCCAGTACAGCTTCAACCCCAGTCACATGACAAGGGCACCACTGTCATGTGTCACGCGTACGTAACACCTCCCTCCAAAAAAAAACATTTTTGGTCTGACAAGAACAAAAATTTTTAACAATTGCTTACAAGAAAAACAAAGGTATAAATTTGATAACATACACAATACACAACACCATCATATTACAGCTTATAAGTCACAATACAGTAGGAGTGTTACAATTGAAAAAAAAACCACTCCATAAAAAAAATTACAGTGTACATTCAACATCGAGATAGACAATCAGCAACCACAATATCTTTACCTTTAATATGAGTTATCACAATATTGTATCCTTGTAACATCAAACTCCAATTTAATAACCTTCTGATTTTGTTTTTCATCTTACTCAGAAAAACTAACGGATTATGTTCAGTGTAAGCAATAAGTGGTTTCTGAGTTGTACTAACATATACCTCAAAATATTCCAAAGCTAAAACAAGAGATAACAATTCTTTCTCTATTGTCGAATAATTTCTTTGATGCTTATTAAATTTCTTAGAAAAGTAAGCTACTGGATGATCAAGCTCATTCCCCTCATTCCTTTGCATTAATACTGCTCCTGCAGCCTCATCACTAGCATCCACAGCCAATGAAAAAGGTTTTCCAAAGTCAGGTGCCTTAAGCACAGGTTGTTGACATATCATTGTTTTCAATTTTTCAAATGCTTCTTGACAAGGCACCGTCCATACAAACTTCTCATTCTTCTGCAGAAGGTTAGTTAATGGAAGGGCAACATTAGCAAAATTCTTACAAAATTTCCGATAATATCCTACCATTCCCAAAAACCTTCTGAGAGTCTTTTTCCCCGTTGGAGTGGGAATCTCTAAAATTGCCTGAACTTTTGCCTGAACAGGAGCTACCTTACCTTGACCCACAACATAACCAAGGTAAGTCACAGTGGCATGTCCAAATTCACTCTTAGCTAAATTAATATTTAAGTTAGCTTTTGAAAGCCTTTCAAACAATTTCTCCATCGCAATAATGTGTGCTTCCCAAGTATCATTTCCTGTCACTAAATCATCAATATAAGCATCAGTATCTTTCAATCCCTGAATCACAAAGTTAATCATCCTCTGGAAAGTACCTGGGGCATTCTTCATCCCAAATGGAAGAACATTATACTCATATAACCCAGATGGAGTTACAAATGCAGAAATCTCTCTACCTCTGTCTGTTAATGGAACACACCAATACCCTTTCAATAAATCAATCTTTGTAAGGAACTTTGCCTTTCCAACTTTATCTACACAATCATCTACTCTAGGAATTGGATATGCATCCGTTTTCGTTACAGCATTCACCTTCCTATAATCCGTACAAAACCTAATACTACCATCTGGCTTTGGCACCATAACACATGGCGAACTCCAATTCGAGTTAGAATGTCTAATGATATTATTCTCTAACATATATTCAATTTCTTTCTCAGCAAGTTCACATTTTTCCATGTTCATCCTATATGGATGTTGTTTAATAGGTTTGGCATCGCCAACATCTACATCATGTGAAGCTATAGTAGTCCTTCTCGGAACATCTGGAAACAACTCCCTATATTTAAAAATCAACTCCTTCATCTGTTGTCTCTGCTCTAACTGTAAATGTGCTAATTTTTCATCAATATTTTCCAGAATGGTTGAATTTGGTAACCTAACAGGAACAATGTTGGATTTAGAATGAAAGTCAGAAGAATCATCTATCATGTTCCTAGTTAAATCAAACTCATTCTCACTAACCACAACAGTCACAGTATCAGATTGTTTCTCAAAATATGGTTTCAACATATTTATATGGCAAAGTTGTGTTGACCTTCTACGATCTGGAGTTTTTACCACGTAATCCACATCATTAATTTTAGACACAATTTCATAAGGACCATGAAATCTAGCTTGTAAAGGATTTGTCTGCACTGGGAAAAGAACCAACACCTTATCTCCAGGCTTAAACATCCTCATCCTAGACAAAGATAAATGTTTATAGTCAGACTTACTCCCAGAATCTTGTTCAAACAACGAAGATAAGAAAGTCTCTGACACATCCTCAAAACTCGAATCCTGAGTTGAACAGTCCTGAATAACCACCTCATTCTGCGCATCAATCTTTTCAGCCATAGCTCTAGTCACAACACAGGAAGAATCTGTGTTAGAATTCAACTCTGGTTCCTCTGACTCCATTGTCAAATGCACTTCAGGAAAAACTTGTCCACCTGCCAAGTCATTACCTAACAATAAAGAAATACCCTTCACAGGTAAACTATGCTGTAATCCTACTTTAACAAATCCAGTAACTAACCCCGACTTTAAATTTACATTATGTAAATGTACAGGCATAAAATCACTTCCAACACCTCTTATGTAATTTACCTCACCAGTATCAGACTCTTCATTAAAGTTCAACACACTGTCTAACATCAATGACTGAGAAGCACCAGTATCCCTAAGGATTTTTATTGGCACTAGAGTAGATCCTTCCTTCAAGGATACAAACCCTTCAGTTACAAAATGATCATATCCCTTTCTAACTTGGTCAGACTCTAACAAAGCCTCATTTGTTTTTATCAAACCCTGTAACTTTACAGGTGCTTCAGTATGTTGCACACAAGCATCTGGAACTGCTTCCTTCTCTTTCTTTTTCAATTTGAAACAGTTAGCTATTACATGGCCAGGCTTCTTACAATAGTTACAAGTAAGACCAAACTGTCTTTCCTTCACAGGCTTTCCTTTCTCATTAACTTTCTCATTAACCTCCGATTTAATTTCAAATTTATCTGGAGTCTCCGTGTTATTTTTCCTCTTAAAAATTCTGCCTTGAGGAAATTTGTTCTTATGGATCAAAACATACTCATCAGCTAATCTAGCACAGTCCTGCAATTTATCAGTATCCTTCTCTTTTAAGTAGGTCCTTACTTCAACAGGAATGCTTCTTTTAAATTCCTCCATTAAAATCAGCTCTCTCAATGTATCATAGTCCCCATTTACATTTTTAGAAGAAATCCATCTCTCAAAACACATAGCTTTATCATAGGCAAATTCCACATAAGTTTTTTCCACAGACTTTTTCAATCTTCTGAATCTTTCCCTATATGCTTCTGGGACTAACTCATATGCGTTTAAAATATGACTCTTTACAATATCATAATCAAGTGCTTGCGCAGCTGTTAAAGCTGTGTAAACTTGTTGTGCTTTGCCTTTAATTACACTCTGTAACAACACTGACCATTTATCTTTCGGCCACTCTGACATCCGTGCAATAGTTTCAAAATGTTGAAAATACCTTTCCACTTCTGTTTCACTAAATGGAGGGACCAATTTAATTTCTTGACTAGCAACAAACGTTTTTTTAGAACCAGAAGACTGATTTCCAGTCCTTAATTCCTCCATTGCATATGCAAATTCTCTCTGCTTTTGTTCTGCCTCCAATTTACACCTCTCCAATTTCATTTGTTCGATTTGCAACTGCATCTCCAGATTACTTATTTGAAACGACTCTAAAATCGATTCATCAAAAACACCCGAATCCACATAGTGTGACGCGATTTTCCTCTGTATTACAGCCTTAGAAGTCGTCTGCAAAATACCTTTAAGTCGCAATCTACTAGCTATCTCAAACACCTCAGTTTTTTTCGCCTTCGCCAACACCTCTGCAGCTGGCGAAGCCAGAAACTCATCAATATTCATTGCTGCCGAATACCACAACAAGCCAAACAAAAGAACCGAGTAATCCCCGTTTCCAAAACACCGATTTAAAAGTTAGCAAGCATTTAAACTCAAAAAATTCAATCCCGACGCAGCCCCCATATTTAATGTTACGTATTCAGGCAACAATAAATATATGAGTTCGGCAAGGGTTTCTTATAACAAACAACACGTTTATTAAACACAGAAAACAAACCCCCCAAAAGTAAACAAACACTACCGTAACCAGAAACAGCTGCTGAGCGGCTGTTCAAACAGTTCGTAAAGTGGTATTCCAAAACAGTTCTTAAAGTGGTATTGCCAAAAGTTCGATATGCTCACAGTCCATTTAAAAGGAGAGACTTTACAGGACGATTTAGGTTCTCTTTCACGTCGCTTGCTTCGATCCCCGACGTCGAACTTCCCACGAAGAATTTACGAAACCAGAACGGCTTAAAGGCACTGACCTTTCCTTCCTCACTATCCTCAATCCTTTCTGGTAAACCCAGGGATTAACACGAAGATAGTCAACGAAATCCTTCCAAATAAGGATCAAACAAAGGTCGCCCCCGTTTCACCGTAGAAAGCGATTCTCCTCGATCTTTACTTCCAACCTTGAATCTTCACTCTCCTCTAATTCCCTCGAACTAACAGAATCATAAAGAACCTGTTGGCATTAACCTTTTAAACTTTAGGCATTAAATAAAAACTTCATCCTTCAACTAAACTGCGTCATCACTTCAAACACGCAGTGGCATGAAGTCAACTTGGCAAATCCAGCCACGAACTGCCCCTCCTCACCGGGTGGGGTCTACCTTTTATAACCTGTAAAAAACCCATCACATGATCTCTACTGGCGGGAAAATGACGTCATTCCACCATCACAAGACCATCACCTCAAGTCCAGTACAGCTTCAACCCCAGTCACATGACAAGGGCACCACTGTCATGTGTCACGCGTACGTAACAACTAAAATTAAAAAATAGTAGGCAATACAATATATATATATATATATACAAGGAAAAAAAAACAAAAGGCGCCAACTTATCAAAGTTCAGTCTGTTTCGTGCACACGTTGGAGCTCAATCCACGAACCAATCGACCCATCCGGCCGTCGCGCCTGGGACCACCCCGGTGGTCTTACGAGCTGTCCAGCACACGTCCACCTTCTTCAGTGTCTTCCTCGGCCTCTCCCAAAAAAACCCGCGAAAACCCCTCCCCCAAGTTTCCAGCATCACAAGACACAATGAAATTCCCCATTGATTAACAAATGAATACAATTACCATATCAGCCATTCTAAAGTGAAACAACGGCTAGAGAAACACTTATCCGACAAAGAAACATTCCTACTTGTAACAAACCAAAGAGGCCATTTTGAGTAACATACCCAGGACATTGTACATTCTCTCCCCTCCAGCAAATGTCATGCCCTCATGGCATTACTAGAGGTCCCC
Source organism: Hypanus sabinus (assembly GCF_030144855.1). NCBI lineage: Eukaryota > Metazoa > Chordata > Chondrichthyes > Myliobatiformes > Dasyatidae > Hypanus > Hypanus sabinus. The sequence continues at coordinate 99,928 of NW_026781649.1, forward strand.
AAAGCTTCTTGCAACACACAAAACCCAACCCAGGTGCAGGAAGCAGTGACATAACTTCCCAGAGCAGTAGAAATCACACTCGGTTCTCCCGGTACCACATATGTCAACCGCTCCGGGGGGCGCTTAATCCTCTGAGATCTTCATACCCCTTCTGCCCCACTGGGCTCCCTCGTCAACTGCGAACCCACTGTCTCGGACACCCCAGGTCTACCTGACAGACCCGCATCCCCTTCCTCACAGGGGTCCTCCCTCATCCGAGATCTCTCCGGCTCACGCTCATATTCCACCCTCTCTCCCACCAATGTAGGCTGCCTCTCCATCTGACTCTCAAGACCTTCCCTCCTCTCACCCAATTCAGTATGGGAAGGGCCAGGAGCCTCCTCTCCTGGTACTGGAGCACCAGCGAATGGGAACAGGACCCATTCATCTGAGTCGTCCTCCTCTGAATCGGTAGCCATTCCCGGGTGAGGGACTCGTCCCCGCTCTTCAGCAGCGGGCTCTTCCCGTTCTCCGCTCCCTCGCAGAGTCCTTGTACTGGGCGTAACCTCCCACTCGGGCTCCTTATCCACCTGCACCGCTTGACCCAGTGGCAGCTGGTGATTCCTATGGAGTACCTTGATAGGCCCTTTTCCATCCTCGGGTTTCACCCGGTAAACTGGCAGGTTCGGCATCTGGCTCTCTATTACATAGGGGCTGGCCGCCCATCGATCTGCCATCTGGTGCTTACCAGGGAGTCCCAAATTCCGTAAAAGGACCCGGTCGCTCGGTAATAATTGTACAAACTTCACCTTTCGATCATACCGCATCTTATTCTTCTGATTTTGTTTGGTAGCCGCCGCCTCGGCCAACTCGTACGCCCGTTGTAACTCCCTCTTCATGTCGGACACGTACTTTAGATGGAACTTCCCGGGAAATTCACCCACTCCACCTCCAAAACACACGTCAATGGGTAACCTCGCTTCCCGCCCGAACATCAGATAATAGGGCGAATACCCTGTAACATCATTGCGAGTACAATTATAACAGTGAACCAATTGTCCAATAAGACAACTCCACCTGCTTTTCTTCCCAATCTCCAGCGTCCCGAGCATATCCAACAGGGTCCTGTTGAATCTCTCTGGCTGAGGATCTACCTGTGGGTTGTAAGGGGTAGTCCTGGATTTCTCAACCCCAAGTATAGTCAGTAATTCCTAGATAAGGCGGCTCTCAAAGTCCCGCCCCTGATCACTACGGATTCGCCTGGGAAGGCTGTAATGCACAAAATACTTCTCCCATAAAACCTTCGCCACTGTCGTCGGCTTCTGATCCTTGTTGGGAAATGCCTGAGCATAGCGAGTGTAATGATCGGTGATGACTAATACATTCGCGGTGTTGCTGTTGTCCGGCTCAATCGACAGGAAATCCATACATACCAGGTCCAGAGGTCCCGCACTCTGCAAGTGCGACAGTGGAGCCGCCAACGCTGGCAGGGTCTTCCTCTGGATGCAACGACGGCATCCCCTACAGTATTCTTCGACGTCCCCCCTCATCTGGGGCCAGTAGAACCGGTCTTTGAGTAATCCATGTGTCTTTTCCACCCACAAATGTCCAGAATCATCATGTAAGTCACGGAGTACAGCCTGGCGATACTCCTGCGGCAGGACCAGTTGCCAACAGCGGGGTTGGTCCGGAGGCGTCGTTACCCGGTTCAAGATTTTGTTCTTTAACTTCAACCGAGACCACTCCTTCAACAACAGAGGCACGCATGGGTGTTTCGCCTTCTCAGCCAACGCCCCATCCCCCTTCTCGACCGCTCTCCACACTGTGCCAATGCCCGGGTCATTTTGCTGAGCAGTTGCCACTTCCCCCGGACTCAGTTCCGGCAACTGTTTAGTCCCCAGTGCGGTCAGGGCACAGTAAACTAGGGGTATGGCGTCGTCAAAAACCCCCAAATGGTCCACGGCTCGTTCCAGCCTCCCTTTTCCCTCGGCCTTCACGGTGATAACAAACTGACACATCGCCTTCACTCCAGGGGCAGGGACACTCTCCCACTCCTCGTCCCTCTCCTCCTCCCCCGGCTCCCGACGAGACAATGCATCCGCATCGACATTCTTGCTTCCGGGGCGGTACCTCAGGCTGAAATCATATACCGACAAGGCCGCCAGCCACCGATGTCCTGTGGCATCCAGCTTCGCCGAAGTCAAAATATAAGTGAGAGGATTGTTATCCGTTTTCACCTCAAACGTGGCTCCGTACAGGTAATCGCCCAGCTTGTCCACCACCGCCCACTTCAGCGCCAGGAACTCCAACTTGTGAGTGGGATAGTTTCTCTCCGATGGCGACAAGCTTCGGCTGACAAAGGCTACCGGCCTCAATGCTTTGCCATGCTCCTGGTACAGAACAGCCCCGAGACCCTCTCGGCTGGCATCCGTGTGCAGCACATAGGGCTTCTGGGGATCGGAAAAAGCCAACACCGGGGCCTGGGTCAGTGCTCTTTTCAAAGATCGGAACGCCTCTTCACATTGATCATCCCATCTCGAGCCAAAAGGTTCCGCCGGGTTCCAGTATCCTCCAGCGTCCTGCCTCTGGTTCCCCGTCCTCTTCTTCCCCACCGGGGGATAGCCACACGACAGCTGAGTCAACGGGTGACACTCTTTGGCGTATCCTTTCACAAATCGCCGGTAATACCCACAGAACCCCAAAAATGAGCGCAGAGCACCCACTTTCTGGGGTCTCGGCCAGGTGGTCACGGCCTCTATCTTGGTTGGATCAGTAGCCACTCCCTCTCGCGAAATGATATGGCCAGTGTAGTTAACCGACGACTTGCAGAACTGGCATTTGTCCAGGGAAAGCTTCAACCCTTCTTCATTAAGCCGGCCCAACACCTTCAACAGCCTCTCCTCATGTTCCTCCAAAGTCGATCCAAAAACTATCAAATCGTCCAGGTACACCAGCACCTCCAACAGATTCATATCCCCCACAGTTCTCTCCATGAGCCTCTGGAATGTGGCTGGGGCTCCCGTTATGCCTTGGGGCATTCGTTCGAACTGAAAGAACCCCAGCAGCAGATAAAAGCGGTCTTCTCTTTATCGGCCGCACTCATCGGAATCTGGTAATACCCACTTCTTAAATCCAGCACACTGAACCACTTCGCACCGCTCAGGCAGGCCAACGCATCCTCGACTCTTGGGACAGTATATTGATCAGGGACAGTTCGCCGATTCAACGTCCTGTAGTCAACACACATGCGCACCCTCCCATTCTTCTTCCGTGCCACCACTATTGGGGACGCATAAGGACTTCGAGACTCAGCTATGATTCCGGCCTCCTTCAACTTGCACAAGTGCTGTCGCACGTCCTCAACATCTGCCGGAGCCAGCCGCCGGGATCTCTCTCGGAACGGGGTGTCCTCCGTCACCCGGATGGTGTGGCGAGTGCTTTTGGAGCAGCCAACATCAAACTCGCCCCGAGAAAAAAACAGATTCCATCTTCAGCATCTTCTCCACTAGCCGGTGTTTCCACTCCGGCGACACAGGGGAATCCCCGAAGTTAAAGGCTTCAGAGGTCAGCTCCCTTCGATGCTCCGATCCCTCCCCGTTAGGGGTTCTCACTAGTGCGCAAGACATTACCGTCACCGGGAACAGATGTGCCAGCGGCATTCCCCTCTTAAAGGTGATTTCTCTTGCCGTGGTGTTCCTGACACTTATAGCTATACGCCTTGCATGTACCACCCCTGGTCTCTGCACTTCGGGCCTCACCAGCGCCCCCGCCGGAAATCGTGTCTCCCCTTCAAGATCGTCTGGGGTGTCTACTAACAGGGCTTCTCCCGTCGGCACTCCTGGGAATCTGGGGGTCCCCATCACTAGTGCTACCTCCCCTGGTCGGATCACCTTGGGCCTCGCCTGCGTACACCACACCGTCCCTCGTTTACACTCCGGGTCCAGCCCTTGGGAGGCTGCTCGAAACACTGGATGCACCGAGAGGGTCTCCAGAAAGTCTTCCCCCCCTTTCTCCTTACAAGCTCCCAGGAGCCGTCGCACAACTGGGGAGTTAGTCCCCACCAGGAGGGCAGCACCACCGGTTTCCACCGGGTCAGGACACACCAACACCAACATCTCAATAGCTTCCGACACCCCCACATCGCCCTCCGAGAACTCCATTCTCACCGATAGGTACCCATCGTACGGGTAGTCACCCTCGCTCATACCCCAAATCTGCAGGGCGTCAAATGGGGTTACGGGCAAATGCTTTCGATATTGATTGTAGAAAGACCGGTACAATAAGGTCACCTGCGATCCCGTATCAAGAACAGCTTTTGCGTAAATTCCCTCTATCCGTAGACCCACACTGGCACGGGGTCCTACCAGCCCATCCGGAATAGAGGCGTTGGCACCCGGTGGTCTTCCGGCTGATCTCTGGGAACGTGTTCCTCCAGAGGCTCCAGTCCGTTCCCTCACTGAGCCTCTCCTAAGTTTCCCGACACCTCTCCCTTTTTAGTCATGGGGTGGGGGCTTGTCCTCCGCGGGACTCCTTGTCTCTCACAATCCCACCTAAAGTGTCCCTCCTCTCCACAGCTATAGCACACCCTCGGCCTTCCACAGTCCCACCTGAAATGCCCCTCTTTCCCACAGTTAAAACACGCGCTGCCTGCCACCCGTCCTCTCGGAGGACGGCTCCTGCTCCCAATCCACTGCACTGATCGCCCCTGAGAGTAGGTACCTCCCCTGTCCTTCCCCTCCAAAGGGGGTTTCCTGCTCTCCAGGGGATTGTCATTCCTCCACCCACTCACCACTTCCTGTATCGCTGAGGATCGCTCCCGTAGGCCCGCGCCCCTTTTCCGCCCCAACGCTCTCTCTTCCTCTCGCACCTCTCTAATCAGTTGCCCGAAGGATGGAGGGGGACCTTTCCTATAAGCCTGCCGGATGGTCCACGCCACCTTGTCCTCCTCCAGAGAGCCACTGAATAGCTGACTCATCCTCACGCTAGCCACGTCAGTCGCCTTCACTACCCCCCGGCGCCGCAGCCCCGAGAGCATCCCCTCCATCCTAAATATATACTCGGAGAGCTTTTCCCCTCTCCATTGTTCCAGGGGTTGGAACTCTGCTAAAAGCGGCCAGGGTTCCCCTGACAACCCAAACGCTCCCTCCAAAACTTCTAGGCATTCCTCCACTGAGGCCCCAGGCTTCTCAGCTTTCAACTCCCGGACGGTTTTGGCTGCTAAACCCTTCAAACTTCCCACCAATCGCTGCCTCTTCTCCTCCTCCGAGCCTGGCCACTCCTCTAACATCAAAGACGTATGCTCGATCCAGGTCTCAGAGTCCACCTCCACGTCCGGAGTAGGCTTGGCTCCGTAGAACACCCCCAGCTTCAGCCGTGGCCTCTCGGCCACCCCCACCAGGGAATTAAGTGCGGCTGCCAGCTCCGAGACTTCCACCCTACCTGGGGAGCGGGGCTTAGTCACGACTCCCTCCTCCCACCTCCCTTTACTAGTGCCGGGCACCTCTCTGGGGTTCACCTCTAGCTCTAGCTCTTCCCCCGATGTCTCCGCAGCCTCATCCTTGTAGAAGGAGTGGAGCCCCCACAGCCCCTCCTCCTCCGATACACTGACCGTCGCCGGCAGTCCCACCGTCCTGACTTCAGCACTCGTACGAACCAACACCCAGCTAGACTCTACCTCTTTACCACACCGTCTAGCTACCAATTCTACCTGCCCAATACCCTTCACCGAACTTAAACCCTGCACTATCGCGTCTCCCGAAACTCGAAAATCCACTCCGCTCACTACACATGCGTACTGTACCGGTACACCTTCAAACTGGCACCAACAAACAAACTTGTCTCTGTCCATCTCCGCTCTGCTGCCTGCGCGATTCCACAGCCCCTGACAATCCAATCCGGGACGAGCACCCCACAAATGTAACCCTTACCCAACAGGCTGGTATATGTCTATGGGAAAAGGAGATCCAGCCACTCACCAACCCACCTCCCGTACACGCAGGTGCTGTGAGAATCGAGTTTTATGCCTCGCGCCCGCCAACAGCATCAAACCCACAACAAATACCGTTATGACATACACTTTAAAGAGTTTACTAAAACTAAAAGAGTAGTAGGCAATACAATATATATATATATACAAGGAGAAAAACAAAAGGCGCCAACTTATCAAAGTTCAGTCTGTTGAGTGCACTCGTTGGAGCTCAATCAACGAACCATTCGACCCCTCGTCGCTTGCCTCCGACCTCCACGTCTTCGCCCCTAGGACCCCGCCCGGGGGTCTTCCGAGCAGTGCAGCGCACGTCCACCTTCCTCGACGTCTTCCTCCCGCCAAAAAAACCCGCGAAAACCCCTCCCCCAAGTTCCCGGCATCACAAGACACAATAACATTCCCCATTGATTAACAAATGAATGCAATTACCATATCAGCCATTCTAAAGTGAAACAACGGCGAGAGAAACACTTATCCGACAAAGAAACATTCCTACTTGTAACAAACCAAAGAGGCCATTTTGAGTAACATACCCAGGACGTTGTACACTGCGTAATCTAGGAATAGAGGACGATCGATCTAAAACTGGATCTAATCAACAATAGAACTCAGCTCCCAATATAAGAGAATATAAATTAAAATCAGGCAATAAAGGAAAAGAAAAGGTTCAAAAATTTCACATCATCCAAATTAGGAGCATACAGGTTACCCGATACTGCCCTAGTATTAGAAAATTTCCCAGAGATAATAATAAAACGACCATTTGTGTCAGAGACGTTACCATGGAGTACGAAAGGGACATTTAGATTAATGAGCATAGAAACCCCCTGGCTTTGGCCGCGAAGGAAGAATGGAAGAGCTGACCCACCCATCTTGACAAAAGAGGAGAATTATCAAAACTTCAAATATGAGTTTCTTGCAAAAAAAAAAACAATATCAGCTTTGAGTTGCTTAAGATGTGAACACACCTTCCTTCTTTTAACAGGATAGTACAATCCCAATACATTCCATCTCATTAACTTCAACGAACTAATTGTCATTTAATAGAACGTCAACATTGGTAGGCTTAAAGAAGATGTCCTGAATAACAGAGAATAATAATAAAACGTAACAAACCATGAATAGCACTAGAGAACCCACCCCTCCCTCCAAACGCAAAACAAGACAGCTGCCAAGAAAAGCAGCAAGCTCTTCGAAAAAAAAGACACCCCGAAATCCGTCTTCCGGATTCGTAACTTTGTCATACAGCGACTTGAGAACATTATACAACAGAAATCAAAATTATATGTAAAGAGAAACAATATCATCAAAAATATTAGGCTTAATAAAAAATAATAATACAGAATAGTCTACCCGCGAGTAACTATGAAAAAAATACAGAACTTAAAAAAAAAAACAGACAGAAAAAATAACAGATAGCACTTAACGAACATTTTCGAAAATAAATCAAACCGAGTCTGATATAGTAAAATGGCTGGGAGACCTTCAATAACTTTTGAGCCTCCATAACCTACTTAAACCATTTGTGGTTCCCAGTCTTATGAGTTATTTGAAGACGGGCAGGGTTACACAGCGAGGGTCTTCATCCGCGATTATGAAACTCTTCCGTAACATCTTTATACTCGGCGCGCATCTTCAACCCTTGAGCAGCATCATCTTCAACGATGCGAATGTTGTGACCCCGAAAATCCAGTTTTCCCCTCCGGCCTGCTTCCATCATCAGGGGGCTTTTCACTTGATATCGATGAAAGCAGCGAATCACTGTACGTGGCCTCGAGCTGCCACCTGCTCTGATTGCAACGGGGGGAGGGGGTTGGAGACGTCTTGACTTCCAGATTTGCTTTCACCCATGACACCACAGCTGTCTCGTATATGCAAGTGAAGAACAAGAATGTCATCCTAATGAACACATTACATGAGGTTGCAGAGGTCAGCGCTGAGGAGGACAGAAAACCAGCCATTATCCTTGACTACAATGCCAACAAAGGTGGAGTGGACAACTTTGACGAAGTAACAGGCACATACAGCTGAACAGCCCGCTAACATTGCCTACATGCAGGAGAACTGCCCGCTTGCCTCTCGCCATATTCCATAGCATCATTGACATATGGACCTACAGACCCTTTGTCATATGGAGAAAGCTGAAGCCTACCTGGAGGGTAAGCAAGAGGGAAGGCAGGAGGTTATTTTTTGGAGGAGCTTGGAAAGGCCTTTGTGACAAATTTATTTAAAAGCCACACCACCTTCACCGCACAGCAGCCTCAGCATCACTGGTCTGGGAGTGCCGCGATCTGAAACTGGCCTTGACCAACAACAAGTACCACAAAAAGCCAACACAAGGGGGCAGTAGAGAAGGAGATGGAGCTTCTGCTCTGCAGAAAAGGACTGTAAAACAGGGACAACTTGCGGCAAATGCGGGAAACAAATATGCAAGGGTCACACACTCAAGGTATCCCAGAACAGCTTTGCATGCCAGGACAAGTTTTTAAATAACATTTCTTTTTTGTATGTTGTTTAAATATTAGTTAATGTTGATTAAATAGTTAATAGCTATAATGACATAATATTATGAGGATATTTTATGATATACCAGTTTGGATATTGTTTGATGGTTGTAAGGGTTATAATTGGTTATATAATAAACCCCACAGTTGCAGAATGTTCTTGACATTTCCAGTTTCAAAAAAATTAATTAAATCATTATGCCGTTATGTTTTCATGTCTGGTAAAATAGGACATGTGTGATAGTAGATGCTTTTTCTCCATAAACTATTTTAGCTCTTAAAATATACTTTGCCTTCTCTCTGCAACATTAATTAACGAATTATCGCACATTTATTAATGCCAGATTGGCTATTTATAAATTCTAAAAATAACTGTGGTTCAGATTTGGTACAGACCTTTGTTATGAGGGCAATTTTGGGCCGGGTCAAACTTGTCCCAGACCTCACCGTGAAAGTATAGAATATGAACACGATGTAACGGTTAATTCAGCATATTTTAGTGATTTAAAGCATTGATTTCGGTATGTTTCGTGTGCTTCGGCTGGTTTTATCTATTGAATAAGTTCTTGTTCTTTGTCTGTCCTCTGTTACTATATCCAGATGTTTATTATGGATTGTCCCATCTGTTATTACTGCCCGGTAGGCATATAATTTGTTGCAACTTGACAATAGTATTGACAGTAAGTTTTTGTGCCTTTTCTGTTTGTGAGCAGCTTGCAAAACCGCTGTCCGTGCACAGTCAATTACGTTCAGTTCTCATTCGCTCAGAACTTTCAGACTATCCTTTCAGACTTTCAGAATATTGTAGCCTTCTGGAGTTATCCTGTACGGATTGGATGGCAGTGAACAGTGGACTTCCGAAGCAATCGGTGCCGGGACCGCTTCTTACCGCGTTGTACGTCAATGATTGAAGGAAGGATTTGGTTACTTTATAGCAGGATTTGAGTCCCATGCAAAGGTAGATGGAAGGGCAGGTAGAGCTGAGGAAGCAGGGTACTTGCCGAAGGAACTAGACAGATAGGAGAAGAGGCAAGGAATTATGAAGGAATATAATGTAGGAAAGTGCCCAGTATTACTCTTTTGCAGACGGAATAAAGGCGTGGACTACTTCGTAAATGGGAAGAACATTTGAATTGAAAAATCAGAGCTGCAGAGACACATGAAATTCTGCAGATTGATTCAGCGGTGAGGGAGCAAAATGCATGTTCCAATTCATTTTCTGAGAAACTGTATATAAAAAACAACTCCTTCGCCATTGAATAAACTGTATACTCTCTGTATAGGCCTAGCCTATTTTAAAAAAAAAAGGAGAGAACAGTGAAACAAGCAGAGGTGCAGAGCCTTTTGGGAAGATTCCCTTCAGGAATATTTGCAGAACGGTGGGGAAGCCAAATGCAACATCAGCATCCATTTCCAGAGAAATGGGATATAAAAGCATCTCTTTAGTAAACCATTAATCTCAACAGTCTTCCTGTTTCCGGCCTCATAATCTCGGTGCACCATTAGCAAATCCAGGAAGGTCCTGCCTGTTCGCTCTGAACTCCCGGAACTGGCGATGCAGTACTTGGTCACACAAAGTCCCCATGTCATTGGTAACTGAATGGCCAACCATTTCCAGCTGCTCACACACCCAGTTCAGAATGGTGAGGACTCGATCTGAGATATCCCTAACGTTGTCGCCGACATAACCACCTGTCCGCACCACTAACGAATATCCTATCACCGCAGCGTGATATTCATTCTGCCGCCCCCCACCACCAAACTCACAAGGACACCACCCAACGTCCACTTCCCTTCTGAGTCACTGAGGCAAAATAAGTGCATGAGAGTTGAACACTGTGACTGGACATTTTTAGATGATGATCCCGCCCCGAAACACAGCGACGCTATCCAAAATGTTGAAGAGATGGCCACATGGGAACTCTGTGCTGGCCCCTTCAGCAGTTTCTCATTCATGACGGTCACACAGTCTCGTGTACCCTGCGCTCTGGGTGTAACTACATCTCTATATGTCTTGTCCATCACCACTTCAGACTCCCGAATGTTCCAGAGCTCGTACAGTTCTACCTCCAGCTCTTTAACGCGGATTTTCAGAAGCTGCAGCTTCTCGCTTCTGTCGCCGTCAGGGTTACTGGATTTTTCTATGCCTTCTCAGATCCCGCAAGGGGAGCATTCAACTATCCTGCCTGGCGTCTCTGTTATCCTACCTGATCAAATATAAAGAAGGGAAGGAAAAAAAAAAGTCTTAGCCCAGTGCTTTACTTATCTTTGCCTGCTTTGAATGAAACCTCCCTGAGCTGACGCCTCGACAAGCAGGAGCCTGAACATCACCTGTTGGATGGTCCACTCAGATGATGGCTACTGCGTTTCCCCTGCCTTTCTGTTGCAGATTAACCTCAAACGTCGCACAGTCGCTGATCACAGCTGCTTTTGACCGTAAGGACCCACTTTCAACTTTTATACCCGCGCTGACTGAAGTTCTCTCCTCCCAAATCACAAAGAGACCCGACTGGGCGCTGGTCAATACACTTTCCCTGAACAATCATTATTTTTGAATTGTCTTTGCGTATGCAAATATTATTTTTTAAAAAAAAACTATCTATCCAATAATTATTTTAATCTGTTTACATCATTATTTTTATTTTGGTTGCGTGGACCTTCCTTTCCAGACGGTTTGTCTATCAGAGTCTAGCTGTCTGTCAATATTTCTCTCAATTCTGTGTCCTGTGACAGAAAAGGCACGTATCCGTGGACAGCAGACTGCTGGGATTATCAGACACACTTTCAATCTGATTTCTATCGCTTCTCTACCGGTCTGCAGATCAAGAGTTAATTGCACCTGTCATTCCGTGGAACCTAATTAAGAGAGAGTCCCGGGGGATTGTCGACGTCACCGCGGAGGTGTGGCTGCCGGTTGCCTGGTCTATTAATAGGTCCGGTATCCTTCGCAACAACAGTTTCAGTGAGGGCCGCCAGTCTACGCTATCAGACACTAGCGGCTGCAGACAGAGACAAGACAGAGGCTGGATCGGAAACAGGAATCTGGACTATCCCAGCAATGGATTATAATCCTAGAAGTACATCGCGCAACGATACGGGAAATGCTAAGAATATTTTCTTGGCGATTCAATATCTTTTTGAAATTTTCGAATGGCTGACTTTGGACTCTCGAATCAGTGTTGTGCTTATGACATTCAAACTGGTTTACTACCCGGTACTCGCCATTGTAGCTCTTCCTGGTAAGTGTCTCGTCTTCCTCATATTTAAATTTGAAAAATATAAGTCGGCTTCTCTTTAATACCTGCCCCCTAACGACTCTCTAATTGCAAGACAGATCTTTACAATCGGTATCGCTTCAGCAAACATTGGCTGAGTGTGTTTGATAAGGTACCCCATGCAAGGCGTGGGGTCCAACGAGGCATCTGATTCATCCAAGGGGGCATTTGCAATGTTGATCCAAAAATGGTTTGCCCACAGAAGGCAAAGTGTTGTTGTAGACGGTCATATTCTGCATTGATTTCGTTGAACAGTGGTGAGCGTCAAGGATCTGTTCTGGTACCCCTACACTTCGTCATTTGTATAAATGATCTGGATAAGGAGGTGTAGCGATGGGTTAGTACATTTGGGAATAAAAATCAAGATTGGGGTGTTCTGGATAGTGTGGAGGCTTGTAAGAGTTACAACAGGTTTTTGATAGGAGGCAAATCGGCGCAGTGAAGAGGTAGATCGACCTGCTGGCCCGTGGCCAAATGGTTAAGACGTTCGGCTAGTTATCTGAGGATCGCTAGTTCGAGCCTTTTCTGAGTCTGCGTGTGTGTCCCTGAGCAAGGCACTTAACCACACATTGCTCTGCGACGGCACTGGTGCCAAGCTGTGTGAGTCCTAATGCCCTTCCCTTGGACAACGTTGGTGACGTGGAGAGGGGTGACCTACAGCTTGGGTAACTGCTGGTCTTCCTTAAAAAAATAAACCCTTGTCCAGGCTTGCGCCCTGGGAACTCCCCATAGTCTATCCAGACTAACGGAGGCCTACAGAGATGGAGTTCGACACAGGCGTGATGGCGTTCATTTTGCTAGGTCACAGGTGATGGCAGAATGTAGTATTAACGAAAATAAATGAATAAATATGTAGCTCCAACGTCTCACCAGTTAAAAGCATGAGGTCACGCCGGCATCATCACTGTCACGATCTATCGCCGACACAAAGATTGCGGAGGAGACTGACAGCATGCAGAGGGATATTAATATGCTCAGCGAATGTACCGTCGTCTGGCTGATGTAGTGCAAAGTTGGTAAATGCGAGGTCATCCACTTGTTAAGGGCAAATGGAAGAACAGAGGGGATGTCAGGGGTAAGTATTTACTCAGAGAGTGGTGAGTGCGTGGAATGGGCTGCCGGCAACGGCAGTGGAGGCGGAAACGATAGGGTCTTTTAAGAGACTTTTGGATAGGATAAGCTTAGGGAAATAGAGGGCTATAGGTAAGCCTAGTAATTTCTAAGGTAGGGACCTGTTTGGCACAACTTTGTGGGCCGAAGGGCCTGTATAGTGCGGTAGGTTTTCTATGCTTCTGTGGTTTGAGCATTGGCTGATTGGTAGGAGGCAGCGTGTGGGAATAAAAGGATGCGTGTCTGATTGGCTGCCAGTGACTAGAGGTGTTCCGCAGGGGTCGGTGCTGGAACCACTACTTTTTATGCTGTATATCCAAGGGCTGAAATAGTTGTCACAAGTGGACACAGGTTTAAGCTGCTGGGGAGGAGGTACAGAGATGTTGGGGTAATGTTCTCTTAACGCAGAGACTGGTGAGTGGGTGGAATGAGCTGCCATCAGCGGCGGTGGAGGAGGATAATACTTTAAGACTCTATTGGATTGGTGCATGGAGCATAGAAAAATAGAGGCCTAATTGTAAGCCTAGTAATTTCTAGAGGGGGTAAATTTTCGGCACAATTGTATTCTGCCGCCGGTTTTCTATGTTTCTAATATTCTGGATCAGGCACGATCATCTTCATTGCCAGATCTTGCCAGTCTGATCAGACTGACCACCCCTGCTTCTTTTACTAATGTTGCTATATTCTCAACTTCTGCCGTGTTCCCAGTTGAGGGGAGTTGAATTTCAGTCACCGTGATACATGGTATATTAATCAGTTCAATTATTCTCTTAACACTTCCCGGTCTCAGCTCATTCTTCTGACGCCAAATATCTGAATATGTTCCAGCCATCCATTGAGATTCCTGCTGAGGCCATAGGGCAAGGCAGCTGAATTCAGCCATTCGGGCACCGAGCCCTCTCCGCCATTTAATCTCAAAGGATTTATTATCCCTCTCAACCACTTTCTGGCGCCCTCTCCCAGTATCCATTGACAGCTCGACGAATCTGCAGAATCCCCCACCACAGAAGCTTCCCTCTGCACGTCAACGACATCTGGGGTTCTCAATATCCGACAGGTTACGATGAGATTCCTCTCGTTCTCCTGAACATCAGAAGGTACCTGATAATCACCGCATATTTAGTAATGGCTCCCGATAATCTCCTTAGCAGATTCATTAATTCGATATTCATCTCTGCTCTCGGATGAGCTCTTGATGAAAATTATTGTTTTCAGCGAATGTTTCCATCTAAGTGTGCGTTAATCGTCTTTATTTTTCTCCACTCAGTGAACACGGTGACAATCGTCATCCTGTCGCGGGGGAAGTGCGGACTCTCCAAAGGCGTCACAATGTACCTGGTTGCCATGGTCGCCGCCGATCAGCTCGTCGTTCTCTTCGATCTGATACTGAGCAAGATTCCAATGACTTACATGTCAATAGACTTACATTTATGGTCACGTCGTGTTTCTGTGTGCAATATACACGCCGTCCTGCTCTACGCCGCCACGGACTGTTCTGTCTGGTTCACCGTCACTTTCACCTTTGATCGATCTGTCGCCATTTGTTTTCAGAAGCTGAAACGAAAATACTGCACCGGGAGAGGGGCGGCTCTGGTTTTGGGGACTGTGACTCTGCTCAGCTGTGGAAAGAACATTTTCTGGTACTTTTTGCTTGATGGGACATATTCGATGAGTATGTCGTCCGTGCTCTGTATGCGCTCATTTCGATTTTACCCATCTCAGAGGGCAAAATTCACACTGATTCATTTCCTCCTCACCCCAATATTCCCCTTTGTCCTGATTCTGCTGCTCAACAGTTTAACAATCAGGCACGTCTTAGTGGCCAGCCGAGCCCGGAGGAGACTCCGTGGATCGCGCGATGGCGAGACGCCCGCCGACCCGGAGATGAAGAACCGCAGGCAATCCCTCCTGTTACTGCTGGTGATGTCGGGGAATTTCATCCTGCTTTGGGCTCCGATGACGGTGTATTCCGTATGGGATAGCCTGCAGTTTGTCATTGACGTGATCCCCCCGAATTCTCTGTGGGAACTGGGCTACATGCTGCAACTGCTGAGCTGCTGCACCAACACGGCCCTTTACGCCGCGGTCCAGGCCAGGTTCAGGGTGCAGCTAAAGGAGACGGTGAAATCGCCCTTAAAACTCATGGCAAAGTTAACTCGGCGTTGTCAGGACCGCAATAATCCTCGGTGACACTTCTCCCAATCCGCCGCAAACTATCCCATTTCCTCAGTGTCATGTGTAGTTCCATTACGGCTGTGGACGGCCCCGATTAGCACCCGCATGAATCGCATTTTAATCACAACGGAGAAATATAGGTCGACAGGTAATGTTCGAAAGTGAGCTCTTCCGGGATTTCTGATGTACATAAATAACTCGGATGTATGCAAAAAAGTTGACAGATGATCTGACAGACGTCACAAAAATATTACTTTGAGATATACACAGAGTAACGTAGGATCGTCAAATGATTAGAAATGAACTCTAAAGCGCAAGACCTTTACACGTAGAGCAGTGGGTGCACTTCATACTGTGGTGGCACAGGGCATCTTCAGGTTCTGGATTAGCCACTCTTGAGGGAGTATGTCAAACACCTGCCTGAAACCATGCAGACTGCATCCACTGTGCTACCCTCATCAATCCCTTTCGTCACCATGTTGAAATATTCATTCAAATTGGAAGACAAGGTCTGCCCCGTACAGAGCCAAGCTGGCTCTTCCTAATCTGGCTGTTTTTTTCAACTTTCGTAAATCCTGTACATACGGATGTTTGCCTCCTATGTCGATAGAACTGAAATGAGTCTCACCTATCCATAATTTATGGAATTTTTACCGTTTCCCTTTTTACAAACGAGATAAAACATTGTCAGTGGCCATTCCTCAGGGACGTCACCTATGGCTGGAGGGGACATGAGTAAGCCAATCAAAACCCCAGCAATATTCCTTCCTCCCTCTTTCAATAACCATGGGATGAATTCCATGAGTTTCCGTGGACCTAGCCAACTTATTTTGGAGGCCCAGCACTGCTGTTCCTTGACTTAATGTTTTAACGTATTTATGCACTAAATACTAAGCCCTGATTATCCAAAATCTGTTTCCTTGTAAAATATTGAAGTAAAGTACTGTGTTATTACCCCCGCACATTCTTGGTGGAATGAGTCTCTGGCTGAACGTACTGCTGTGCCGAACCAGTACATTATGGAGTGGATGGGAGACATTGTCCAAGATGGCTTGCGACTTGGACAACATCCTCTTCTCAGACACCAACGTCAGAGAGTCCAATTCCACCCCCGCAACATCACTGGCCTTACGAATGAGTTTGTTAATTCTGTTGGTGTCTGCTAACAGCGGCTTGCTGCCCCAGCACACAACAGCAAACATGATAGCGCTGGCCACCACAGTCTCGTAGAACATCTTCAGAATCGTCCGGCAGACTTTAAAGGACCTCATCTCCTCAGCAAGTAGAGACGGCTCTGACCCTTCATGTAGACAGCGTCAGTGTTCTTTGACCAGTCCAGTTTACCGTCGATTCTTATCCCCAGGTATTTGCCACCCTCCACCATGTCCACACTGACCGCTTGTATGGAAACAAGGGTCACCGGTGCCTTTGCCCTCCTCAGGTTCACCACCAGCTCCTTAGTCTTTTTCACATTAAGCTGCAGATGAGTCTGCTCGCACCGTGTGGCAAAGTTCAATTCTTCAATCACGTGACTTCTGAAACAAATTGGTTGCTTCAGAGACGATTTGGTGTTTCATATTATAGGAGGCGATTGCCGATGCAATCAATGATTTTGTGTTAGTCATTCAGATCCGTTTTCTCTTTGCACGACGTGTCATTTTTATCAGTTGATCAGTATCATAAAAGTCATGTTAAATCCACTGTGATTCAGCGTTGACAAACAGTACAACTTCCAAGCGGGATTCGCACGTTCTACAGACACCGTGTACTCAGACCTCAGCGAAGCTGAATATGTCAAATACCAGAGAGGCGGACAACTTCAGAGAGGGACGTTTTCTACCGGCTGCAGCCTGTCGTAGGAACGGGCAGAGGATCGGAGATGGTGGTACATCAACTTTGTTAATGTAAATGGGATTATCATGTGATGCCATTTTCCATGTGCTTCAGTGGTATTTTCTGCAATTCCTTACCTCATGGCCTAACCGCAGATTTCGTTTATTGTGGGCATGAATGTTTAATCGACGAAACGCTGCAGACTGAATGAAAGACCGCAGCAAAAATAAAGACGTACAAAAGCAAACAAAGCAACAATATTCAAAAGATCAACTATGGAAATCAATAACAATAGTAAAAACAAGTCAATAAGCAAGAAGTATCGGCAACAAGATGAAGAGCATATTACTGTGTATCTATTTCTTCTGAGCCACCTCCAACCCCCTAATCCCCAGCCAGCACCTATTTGTCGTACTCTTCAGTGCCTCTTTTGGGACAGTTCCAACTGGCTTAGTCGCCCTGAAGACGCCAGATGCAGAGGCACATAGCCGAATGATTCTCCAATTGCTGGAGCCGCTCTTAAAAAAAGCATTTTTGCGATTCATCCGTTTGCTCACGTATTGCGCTAGGGCGCCATCTACTGTCCACTTCTTGTAACTAAAGCTAGACTCCACAAAGGGACGTTTTTAAATTTGAAAGTTAAAAGAAAATAAACAAAAACAATCAAAAAAATGGAGTGGGAAAAAAGAGGTAAAAAGTGCGGAGGTAAGAAATGAAACGGAGCCAAAGCTTGGTGACGAAACAATCGCCATCTTACCGGAAGTCCGTGAACCTTCTTTCAACAATCTCTAATGTAATCACATCTGGCTGAATTATGCAAGAGGTCAAAAACTGCTTAAAACACTCCAGCGAAGTCCTCACCAATGTCTTAAAATAAAATCCTTGCTTTGAAAATGAATGCTCACCTTGTATTTGCCTTCCTCGCCACCGACGCCTTGAACAATCCAGCCGGTTGAACGGGAGAGGTGTTCAGTGCCCTACCAGGTACACCATAGGAACCCGATGACTTGCGAGTGTTCATCCACCTGACGGATGATTCTTACAACGACTTTCGTGTCAGATGACACAGAAGAGAAGGGGATAAGCAGAGCCGACCAATGTGCCCATCTCCAACGACTTGTTCAACTGCAACTAAACTTCACAACTCGTGAACTTTATCAACTGCACCCCTGCACGTGTCCGTCATGTTCACGCTCCCCGACTCCCTAATCGTTCTACGTCACGCACTCTCTCCACTAAAATCCTTCCCGATTGCGTGACTCGCTCCCTCCTCTGCACCGCTACCCATGTCAGTCACTCCCTCAACCTAAACTACCCCCTCCTCCCGTCCAGTCAACCTATCCTTCCACGTCACCCTTCCCCGGCTCCCTGAAGCCCCTCGCTCTTCCACACCGCCCTTCTCTGTCACCACCAGCAGTCACTGTACCCTTCCATGTCTCCATCAGCCTCTTCGTCCCGCACAGCACCCTTCTCCGTCAATCCTCCTTCCTCGGCGAGCAACCTCGTCACGGTCAAACTCGAGATCCCCAACACCCCGCCACGTTACCGTTACCAGCATTCTGTTCTGCACAACCCGGCTCCCTCAGTGATGTGCTTCCCTCACCTCTCGTCGTCTGCGATATCTCCTCCTTCCCCAGTCCCTTCTCCCTTTCTCTGCGTCTGATCCCGAGAATTTGTGATGGGACGGTGTGGAGGGAGCTTCACTCTGCGACTGACCCCGGGACTGTGTGATGGGATGGTGTGGAGGTGGATTCCTCTGTGTCTGACCCCGGAACTGTGTGGAGGGAGATTCACTCTGTGTCTGATCCCGGGACTGTGTGATGGGACGGTGTAGAGGGGGATACACTCTGTATCTCATCCCGGGTTTTTGTGATGGGACGGTGTGGAGGGAGATTCACTCTGTGTCTGACCACGGGAGTGTGTGATGGGACGGTGAGGAGGGAGATCCACTCTGTGTCTGACCCCGGGACTGTGTGATGGGACGGTGTGGAGGGAGATTCACTCTGTGTCTGACCCCGGGACTGTGTGATGGGACTTTGTGGAGGGATCGTCACTGTGTCTGACCCAGAGTCTGTGTGATGGGACGGTGTGGATGGGATCGTCACTGTTTCTGACCCAGGGGCTCTGTGATGTGTCCGTGTGGAGGGATCGTCACTGTGTCTGACCCAGAGTCTGTGTGATGGGACGGTGTGGATGGGATCGTCACTGTGTCTGACCACGGGAGTGTGTGGTGGGACGGTGTGGAGGGAGATCCACTCCGTGTCTGACCCCGGGACTGTGTGATGGGACGGTGTGGAGGGATCGTCACTGTTTCTGACCCAGAGTCTGTGTGATGGGTCGGTGTGGATGGATCGTCACTGTGTCTGACCCAGAGTCTGTGTGATGGGACGGTGTGGAGGGATCGTCACTGTTTCTGACCCAGGGGCTCTGTGATATGTCCGTGTGGAGGGATCGTCACTGTGTCTGACCCAGAGTCTGTGTGATGGGACGGTGTGGAGGGATCATCACTGTGTCTGACCGTGAGAGTGTGCGTCTCCGTGAATGTATCAGGGGAGGGCATAGAGGTAACCTCACTCCGTTCTTGTCCCGGTGAGTGTGTGATGGCTCATATGGAGGGAACTTGACTCTGTGTCACACTGAGATGCGATGCTCTGGAGGGAGCATCACTCGGTGTTGCACAACGGGAGTGTGCGATGTGATAGCGATGAGGATCCGCATTCCACGTTTGACCACGCGACTGCGTGATGAGACGGTGAATTTGACCCCGGGAGTGCGTGATCGGATTGTGTAGAGCGTCTGCGAAGGGACAGCGTGGAGGGGCCTCGCTGTTCTTTCTGCCTGATTTCCAGATAAAACTTGTTCCAAGTTCTGGATCACAAAAATAGACCGGTGTTATTAGGTATCTACGTTTGAAACATCTTTCAACACTGCGATGCAGGTATTTGCAAACCGTGGTTCAAGCTGCTCGAAATCAGGTGTCACACCACGGGAAGATACGACCGTAACACCGGGCTCACCACACTCACCCAGTGTCAAACACAGAGTGAAAACCCTAGCATACTCTCCCCGGGTCACACGGAATGAAGCTCCCTGCACACCGTCCCATCAAGAGCAAGATTTTCAGACTTGACAGAGCAGGACTTATCGAGTGGGAAAGTGTGTATGGAACCGGAAGAAATATCAGAGATACTTAATGAATACTTTACCTCAGTATTCTGTATAGAACAAGGTTCTGAGTGATTGTCGTGATGACTCTCAGCGGACTGAAAAGCTGGAAAATGCATTGTGATATTGTAGCCATTACTGAGACGCCGTTGCAGGACGGGCAGGAGCGTTAGCTCAACGTTCCCGGTTTCGGTTCTGTTAGTCGTGATGAAGCGGAAAAAGTTCAAGGGTGATGGGCAGCTTTAGTCATTCAATGAAAAACACTGGAGAAAGAGGTGTTTAACTGGCTCTTTGCTCGGGACGTGGATATGCACGGAATGCAGGGAGATGGACGTTGGGCAGGCAGAAATGATTTAAATTAATTGGGATATCACAACATTGTGGGCCGGTGGGTCTGTCCGGTCGGTGATTTACGTTCTCTGCTTAGTAGGAGGGGGAAAGAGAGGTTTGAACTCATTACATTGGAATGGGTGGTGGGGGGGGGGGGGTTGATCAAGGACTTTGACGATAGATTGTGGAAGACGGGAAATGTGCTCTTCACAGACAGCATAGGCAGTGACCGAGCCACACAGCCCTCACCGTGACACCGACACACCCTCAACGGGACACTGAGGGACCCCTTACCCTTACCGTGACACTGACACGCATTCACCGTGACAGCTGCATCCCTGGCCGTGACAAGCATGCGCCGCTCATCGTGACATGTCATCATGGACGCCATGCACCGTGACACGAACAAATTCCTCCTCGTCTCCTTAATACGCCATTCTGCTGCATTCTTTCCTGTCTCTGTCACACACCCGCTACTCCACTCCACCCCTTCCAAGCTAGCCCATCCCCTCCAATGCACACTTACTGTCTTCATCACCCTTTAACTCCTTGAAGAACCCCCGCCGTCTCCGTGACCCACAACATTCCCGACAGGCCTCAACATCTCAGTCACTACCCCCCACTGTCCACTGTTTCTCTTGGTGTTCAGACGGGTGGGGTAGATCAAGGGCTTTGACGAGAGTTTTCGTAACAAAGTGATTGACAACTTCACAGAAAGCATCGGCAGTGATCGAGCCACACGCACCTTACCCTGACACCCACGTGCCTCATCGTGACACCTTAACATGGACGCCCTGCACTGCGACACGGACACATTCCTCCCCGTCTCCAGAACACCTCCCAGTTTCTGTTAATACGCCAGTCTCCTACACTCCTCCCCGTCTCTGTCACAAACACTTTCAGCTAAAGCACCCCTGCCTCCGTCAGCCCCTTCCCTTCCAAGTGGCGGTCTCCGTGACCCATTCCGTCCCAACACGCTTCCCCGTCTCCGTCATTCCTGAACTCCTCGACAATCCTCCGTTTCCGTGACCCATTTCATTCCGTACAGGCCTATACTTCTCAGTCGCTTCCCCAAAACGGTCCAGTCTCTCTCTCGGTGTTCACAGGTGATCGCGGGGAGAATGGGATCGGGTTTTCCCCAGCCCCCTTCCTGATGTTCGCCGATCTTTCGCTTCTGGGCCTCTGCAGAGCTCTGAAAGCACAGCCAGGTCGGGTGGACAAACACCACTTGCTCCAGTGGCTGCAATCGCACCGGCCTTTCCCTGGACGCGAATCTCCTCTCCTTCCTTCCTCTTACGTCAGCAGGCCACCGGGTCTCAATCTCCGAGATACGTACACAATCCGAGACCAGTGCAGTGCCGAAGTGCTGGGTATTGGCGAGTGGATAGCGTGTGGGTGGGCTGTTGGAGAGAGGGAGCTTCGTACTCTGCTCGAATGTGGTGAGAGCCTACGGAGGGTACGTAACAATTCTGACCCCGGGAGTGAATGAAAGGTTAATGTTCAGTGATCATCACTTGTTGTCCGTCATAAGGACTGGAGGGTGTTTCACCCAGGGTTTGGCCCCGGGGTGGGTGAAGGGATGGAGTGGAGGGACCTTCACTACAGTGAGTGTTATTCATACGGGGAGGAATGTTTTCGAGTGTCAGTGCAGGAGGCAACCCAGCGTTGGTATCGTTGAGTGGTGAGATCCTGCTGTGGTGCAGAGACTGTCAGTGTCAACGAAACACTTTCAGTATCCGTCTCTCTCTCTCTCTCTCTCTCTCTCTCTCTCTCTCTCTCTCTCTCTCTCACACACACACACGCACACACACACACACACACACACACAGATTCAAAATCAGAGTGAAGCGGCCCCCGCACACCGTCCGATTACACTGTCCCCGGGGTCAGACACACAGTGAAGCTCCCTCTGCACCGTCCCATCACACACTCCCGGGGTCTGACCCAGAGTGAATCTCCCTCCAAACCGTCCCATCACATTCTCCCGGGGTCAGACACAGAGTGAATCTCCCTCCAAACCGTCCCATCACATTCTCCCGGGGTCAGACACAGAGTGAATCTCCCTCCGCACCGTCCCATCACACACTCCCGGGGTCAGACACAGAGTGAATCTCCCTCCGCACCGTCCCATCACACACTCCCGGGGTCAGACACACAGTGAATCTCACTCCATACCGCCCCATCACACACTCCCGGGGTCAGATGCAGAGTGAATCTCCCCCCACAACGTCCAAACACACACTCCCGGAGTCAGACATGTATTGAAGCTCCCTTCATACCGTCCCTTCACGCACTCCCGGTGTCAGCCCAATACTGAAGCTCCTTACTCATAACCCCATCACACACGCATGAAGTCGGACACTGGCCGAGGCTTCTTTGCAACGTCACATCACTCACACCCGGGTTCAGAGTCGTCTTCCCTCTCACCAATCCCCAGCACTCCGCCTTTCCATAGATTTGCATTGATCTTCTGTCTCCTAGATTAGGCGTGTGTTTTTGTGTTCAGATGGTGAGTAGAGAAGTGGAAAGAGGTTGACGGGGAGGGAGTAGGGACGTGGTGTTGAGATAGTGGTTTCTGGGGAAAGCGTTGTGGAACCGACCTCTCCACACAGAACAGTGAAGAGGTTCAGAACCGAGAGATCAACCTCCGGCGGGAGTGAGACGTGGTTGTGTAACACCAAACGTTACCCCTCCCTCTTCCCCAAAATTTCAAATGAACACTCAGAGGGAGTCGTGTAGAAGAGTTTGCGAAATGCGGGAAACGTGGGACGCTGACGTAGATGCAGCCTCTCAGAGAGACGGGGAAGGGGAGGGGTGAACGGAGATGGCGGGAGGTGTGTAGGGCGGAGGGGTAATGGAGACATGTTCTGCATTGGGGCAGCTGTGACGGAAACGCTGGAGGGTGATGTACGGGATGTCGTGAGTGAAGATGACGAGGTTGGTAGTCGGGAAGGGGAGCTGAATACGAAGGGGTTGTAGGGGAGGAAAGGGTTTTCGCAGACTGGGAAGGGTGCAGGTACTGCTGGTGGTGACAGAGACTGTCGGTATGTAGAAGAGCGAGTGGGTCATGTAGAGGGGAAGAGTGAAGCAGAGAGTGTGGGGAGTGGTACGGAAGAGGTGGGAGTATTGACAGACGGGGAGGGAGAGTGTAGGGGAAAAAGGAATGACTGAGATGAGTAGTGGTACAGGGAGGGGAGAGGGGCATCGAATCGATGTAGATATTATCATGGGATGGGGTGGCGTAAACCGGTTTGGAGGTCGGGGAGGGAAGGGATGACGGAGATGAGGAGGGTTGTACGTGAGTAAGTACACGAGTTGGGAAGTCATGTTGCAGTTGATCAAGACGTTGGAGAACGGGACATTGTTCGGCTCTGCTCGCCCCCTTTCTCTTCAGTGACCTCTGTCTCGAAGGCGGATGTAAGAATCGTCCTTCAGGTGGGTGAACCCTCCAAGGGTTGGGGTTCCGATGGTGTACCTGGTACGGCACTGAAAACATTTGCCGACCAACTGGCCGGATTGTCCAAAGGGTCGGCGGTGAGGCGGGCATTTCCAAGGTCAGCATTCATTTCCCGTGGTCAAGTACATAAACGAAAGGAGGCACTTTTGATGTCAATGAACAGTTTTAGCCTCTTACGTAATCCAGCCGGGCTGTGCTTACTTTGGAGAAGGTGTCATGTTCCCTACAGAACAGCAGAAGACATCCAACAGTCGTCACGACCATTCCCCGGAGGGTGCTTAGCTGCCGCTTCCCATTGACGACTCGGACTGACAACTATTGCCTGCTACATCCCCTCATAGAATGTCTGCTTTACAGGGCTCGCACTGAGCTCTCAGTGCTCATCGTCAGAGATCCATGTTCTTGTCCCATGGTTTGTGATTGAAACATTGGGTTTGGTGACTTCTATCTTATTTATTTCGGGTCTAAGTCAACGTTTGTTCCAGACCTTACTCCGCGTTGAAGTTCGCCACCAGTCACAGCTCCCTGGCTACAGAATGTAACTGCGACGTCAGTAATCTGAGACGATGTGGTCTCTCACTGATGACTCATCGGACGTTCGCCGCCTTGTATGGAGACTTCAACGCACAGGGTCGTCAGAGGCTACAGAGGGTTTTGGACTCAGCCAGCTCCATTTCAGGCACTGTCCTCCCACCACCTGGACACCTTCAAGACGGGATTTCTCGAAAAGGCGGCATCCCTCACTGAGGCCGCTCACCACCCGGGACAATCTCCCTGCTCATGACTGCCATCGCGGAGGAGGGAGCGAAGCCTGAAAACGCAACGATTCAGGAACATCTTCCTCCCCTCCACCACCACATTGTGGAGCTCAGGACCACCACTTCGACACATTTTT
This sequence comes from Hypanus sabinus, assembly GCF_030144855.1. Classification (NCBI taxonomy): domain Eukaryota; kingdom Metazoa; phylum Chordata; class Chondrichthyes; order Myliobatiformes; family Dasyatidae; genus Hypanus; species Hypanus sabinus. Next base: position 124,637 of record NW_026781649.1, read on the forward strand.
CGTATTTATTACCTTTTGTGTGCTTTACATTATTTGTACATCTTTGCGCCGTACTGATGGTGCAAAAATCCAATCTCATTCACAGATAATAAATCAGATCGTGATTCTGGTGTTTAACATGGGACACGGAACACAGACAGTCGGGGCATTCGACACGCTGGCCTTCATCAGTCAGGTTTCTGAGCACGGGAGTCGGGAGGTCACGCGGTAGCTATACAAGACGTCGGCGAGGGTGGGGTGAGAAATTGAGGAGAAGGTGGCGCTCGTCAGTTGATACAAGTTGCCCCCACTGACTGTCGACAGAGATTCTTGATCTCCTCAGGAACATCCGGGTACAAAGATGCAGCCACCACGCAGATAAAAGGGAGTTTTGCACGATGGCAAGGGGGGCGCCGACTGAACGATTGACATTCAGTGCATTCGAACTTCCCAAAGTTCATCTTGTACACGACGTTAGGGGCCACTTTCATATCACAGAGGGGTAAACAATTTCAACAAGACCAAACTACATACAGCAGACAACCGCGAGAGTTTTCACGAACTGTTCTTACTACACTCCGCTCACCGCACGGCCCCTGCTATTCTCCAAACTAAATTCATTACACCGCGCTCTCTCCACGGCCCAGTGTTAGTCTCCAAACTAAATTCACTACACCGCGCTCTCTCCACGGCCCAGTGTTAGTCTCCAACCTAAATTCATTACACCGCGCTCTCTCCACGGCCCAGTGTTAGTCTCCAAACTAAATTCACTACACCGCGCTCTCTCCACGGCCCAGTGTTAGTCTCCAAACTAAATTCATTACACCGCGCTCTCTCAACGGCCCGGTGTTAGTCTCCAAACTAAATTCATTACACCGCGCTCTCTCCATGGCCCAGTGTTAGTCTCCAAACTAAATTCATTACACCGCGCTCTCTCCACAGCCCAGTGTTAGTCTCCAAACTAAATTCATTACACCGCGCTCTCTCCACGGCCCAGTGTTAGTCTCCAAACTAAATTCTATACACCGCGCTCTCTCCACGGCCCAATGTTAGTCTCCAAGCTAAATTCACTACACCGCGCTCTCTCCACGGCCCAGTCTTAGTCTCCAACTAACTTCACAGCACCGCGCTCTCTCCACGGCCCAGTGTTAGTCTCCAACCTAAATTCACTACACCGCGCTCTCTCAACGGCCCAGTGTTAGTCTCCAAACTAAATTCACGACACCGCGCACTCTCCACGGCCCAGTGTTAGTCTCCAAACTAAATTCACTACACCGCGCTCTCTCCACGGCCCGGTGTTAGTCTCCAAACTAAATTCCCTACACCACGCTCTCTCCACGGCACAGTGTTAGTCTCCAAACTAAATTCACTACACCGCTCTCTCTCCACGGCCCAGTGCTAGTCTCCAAACTAAATTCACTACACCGCGCTCTATCCACGGCCCAGTGTTAGTCTCCAACATAAATTCACTACACCGCGCTCTCTCCACGGCCCAGTGTTAGTCTCCAAACTAAATTCTATACATCGCGCTCTCTCCACGGCCCAGTTTCAGTCTCCAAACAATTCCCCGTACACAGCTTTCTCTCCACGGCCCAGTGTCAGTCTCCAAACTAATCCCACAGACACATTTTTGGCACAAAACTATGCCAGTCACGACTACTTTCGCTGACTCGCTCCCACAACACAGGGCCCTGGCAGTCCAAGCCTCACCCGTCTTCACATTGTCCAATCCAGTATTTTCTCTTTTGATTGCAGACAGCGTTGGAAATAAAACTCTGTGAAGTTAAATTGACTATATGAATGCTTAGGAGCAGCTTCACTCTGAGCCTGACCACAGGGGTGTGTGAGGGGACGGTGTGGAGGGAGATTCACTCTGTGTCTGACCCCGGGAGTATGTGATGGGACGGTATGGACGGAGATTCACTCTGTGTCTGACCCCGGGAGTGTGTGATGGGACGGTGTAGAGGGAGTTTCACTCTGGGTCTGACACCGGGAGTGTGTGATGGAATGGTGTGGAGGGAGATTCACTCTGTGTCTCACCCCGAGAGTGTGTGATTCGACGGCGTAAAGGGAGATTCACTCCGTGTCTGACGACGTGATTGTGAGATGGAGGGAGCTTAACTCTCTGTCTGACCCTGGAAGTGAGTGTTGGGACGCTATGCACGGAGCTTCACTCTGTTTCTGAATCCGGGAGTGTGTGAATGGACAGTCTGGAGGGAGAGTCCCTCTGTGTCTGACCCTTGAAGTGTGAGATGGTATTGTGTGGAAGTCGCTTCACTGGGAGTTTGATCCTGAGACAGTTTGATGGGATGTTGCGGGGTGTGCTTCACACTGTGTCTGTCCACGTTACCATGTGATTGGTGTGGATATACATTTTCGCGGTGTGACACATAACTTTTCGTCAATTGAGTTTGTTTTAAGAAGCCTTGAATCTAAGTTTGAACATTCTTGAGTCGCTTTATCGTAAGAATTTTCTAACGTGGAGATGAAATAACACCGGTCTTCGTTTCTGATCCAACCCTTGGAACACTTTTCCTGTGAGAATCAAGAATAAGGAACAGTACCATTTTGTCCTCATAAGTTGAGACGCAGAATGCAATCGTTCTGCTGTCCCGCGCGCCCGTGATCAGAGAGAGCGGGAGAGAGGGTAACCACTCAGCAGAAACTTTGACATTAGAGACACAGTGAAGAACCTTCGATACCATCACAAATACCCGGGGAAGAGACCCAGAGTGAGGGCAACTTCACAACATCCCAAACGCATTCCAGACATCAGTCACAGACTGAGGTCCCTGCACATCAATCGAAATTCCAGTGGTGAGATCTACCTTGAAGCTCCCACAACACCATCACTGCATAAACACCCGGGTCAGAAAAAGGTTTAAGGTACCTCCACACCGTCCCATCATACAATTCTGTGGTCAGACACACAGTGAATCTCGCTCCACACTCTCTCATCACACACTCCTGGGGTCAGACACAGAGTGAACCTCTCTCCACACCGTCTCATCACTCACTCCCGGGGTCAGACACCGAGTGAATTTCCCTCCACAACGTCCTATCAAAGACTGCTGTGTCATATTCTCCGAGACTCTTTGATGGCTGAGTGTGAAATGAAGCCCGCTCCAAACATTCCGTCACACACTTGGGGACGACTCACAAGCTGTATCTGCCTCACATCAATCATAAATCCCCGGAATGATACACAGGAAGAGGGACCCACCACACCTATTCAACACGCACTCACGGGGTCAGCCGCAGAGTGAACCTGCCTACAACAGCCCCTTCCACTATCACACACACCCGGGCTTAGACAGAGAGGAAAATTCCCTAGACATCGTCCCATCACATATTCCCATAGTCAGACACTAGGTGTCGCTCTCTTCGGGCCATCACATCTCTGAGTCCCGAGGTGTGACGCGGAGCACAGCTTCCGCTCTCACTGAGGTGGGAGGACCGCCAGTTGACAGATTTGAGCCTTGATTTCGTTCAGAGTTTTGTACTCCAGCCGACATTGGCGCTGGGTCCTGTTGATCTCCTGATATTGCTCCCAAAGCAGCTGGTAGTCTCGTTCGGAGGTGATCAGAGAGTGAAGAATTGTGATACTGAGAATGACAGTGATTGGAGTGCAGGTGTTAAGCGGATTGACATGTCGCTTTGACATTGAGTGTCCCGTCGGTGTCAAACTAAGTGTCTTGTCGATATCACAGACCTGAGCGTGTCGGTATCAAGGCCCGTGACGTTTTGGTGTCACACTGATTGGTGTTTTGGCGTCACTATCAATGGAATTTCGGTGTGACAGTGCGGGATTTGCCGGTGTTACTATGATTGCTGTGCCGTATACAAGGTTAGGTACATCTCCTTTGTAAGGTTAGGGCCTGGCTATGAGTCGGTGTCATGGTGGTGTTTGCGACGAAGTTACAATGACAGGTCTGCAGGCGTAATGTTGAGAAGCGTGTCCCTGTCGCGGTCTGAGGGCATGTTGGTGTCACGGTATTGGGAGGCTCGCTCTCGCGGTGAGGCGAGCGACGGTACAACGGTGAGGCAGAGTCCGTGTACCGCTGTGGGGCGCGTCGATGTGACGGTGAGGGGAGAGTCGGTGTGACCGTGAGAGTGTCAGTGTGAACTGAGACTCCGTGACAGGGTGAGGTGCTTGTCCGTGCTTGGCGGTGCCACCTGTTGGGAGTCACGGTGTTACGTTGTCACGGTGTGGGACTTGTCGGTGGAACAACATAAGAAATAGGAGCAGGAGTCGGCCATCTGACCCGTCGAACTTATTCCGCCATTCCATCAGATCATGGCTGATCTGGCTATGGACTCATCTCAACTTACCTGCCTTTTCCCGATGGCCCTTTATTCCTCTACTATGCAAAACTCTATCCAACTATGTCTTTAATGTTTTTACTGAGGGAGTCTCCACTGCTTCATTGGGCAGAGAATTCCACAGATTCACCACTCTCTGTGAAAAAACAGTTCCTCCTCAACTCCATCCTAAATCTACTCCCCCGAATCTTGTGGTTATGTCCCCTCGTTCTCATATCACCTTTCCCACCTCTATCTTACTTAACCCTTTCAAAATTATACATGCTTCAGGAATACCTTCTTTTATTCTTCTGAATTCCAACGAGTACATTCCCACGCGACTCCATCTCTGCTGAAGGACTAACTGCCGCGTCTCTGGATTCAAACTGGTGAATCTCCTCTGCACCGCCTCCAAAGCCAGTATATCCTTCCTCAAGCCAGAAGACCAGAACTGCACACCGTACTCTAGTTGCTGCCTCACCAGTACCCTGTACAGTTGAAGTATAGTCTCTCTGCTCTTAATTTCAATCCCTGTCGCAAAGAAGGTCAAAACTCCATTTGCATTCTTGACAGCCAGCTGCACCCGAAAACCAATCTTCAGTAATTCATGCACCAGCACAGCCAAAAGACTTTGCACATCAGCATGCAGAAATTTTGAGCGTTTTTAATAATAACCTGCTCTTTCGTTTTCCTTCCATAATGGATGGCCTCGCATTTACCAACATTGTACCCCATCTGCTTTTAAGTTACCCACTCACTTAATCTATCTATATCTCTCCGCAGATACTCTGTATCTGCTGCACAAGTTGATATTGCACTCAGTTCAGTATCATCGGGAAGCTCAGATACACTACAGTCGGAACTCCCTTCCAGATCGTTAATCCGCTGGGACCGGCCCAGAGTTCGGAGAATTTATCACCACCGCCTCTACTCTAACTTCAACTGTTTATTTCAGACCCCTGGAATGCCTTCCATCTGGACCAGGGAGCTTGACTATCATCAGTCCCACAAGTCCACTCAGCTCTACCTCTTCAGAGATCGTTGTTGTCCTGAGGTTCTCACCTCCCGTCGCATCCAGCACATCTCTCTTTGGAATGTTAGACGTGTCCTCTACCGTGAAAACCGACACAAAATCATCATTCAAATCTTCTCCCATTTCCACATTACCCATTCTCAATCCTCCTCTTCCCGCCCTCCAAGGGACTTCCGCTCAATTCCGTCACCTTTCCCCCCTGTATAATTATAAAATTCTTACTATCTATTTTTATGTTTAGTGCAGTTTTATTTTCGTAATCTCGTTTCCCTTTCGTTATTGCTTGTTTCATTCCTGCTGGTTCTTTGCAGCTGTTAAAGTTTCCCCAATCTTCCAAGTTGCCACTATTCTTGGCGACTAGTAGGCACAAGAATTTGCTTGATGCTTTCTTTTCATTACTTAGTTATCCAAGGCTGTCGCTCGTCATCATGATCGTCCCCGCTTTTAACCCGAAGCTAATTTTCCCGAAGACCGTGAAAAATCTCTCTGAAAGGCTTCTACTGCTCCTCCACTGTTCCACCACATAGCCCGCGTACCCAGTCTACACTGGCCAAATCCTCCCTCATCTCATTGTGGAGTCACTGTGAGGAGTGTCTCGGTGTCACGGGGAGGCGATTGTCGGTGTGGGGCGTGGCGGTGTTCCGGTTAGGGATGTGTGCGTTTCCCGGTGACGGCTGTGCGGGGTCACGGAGAAGGATGTACCGACGTCATAGTGAAGAATATTTCCGTGTCACGCCGAGGTGTTGGTCGGTGTCACTGTGGGATGTTTGTTGTTGTCCCAGTGTCACCGTGATGAGTTTGCCATTGTCACATTGTGGGCAGTGTGGGAGTCGAGCTTATTTGTGTTACAGTGAGGGATGTGTAAATATCACGGTCAGGGGATTATCATTGTCAGTGGTTTAGTGAGGGTCGTGTTCGTGTCACGGTGAGGGGCGAGCTGCTGTCACTGTGATATTTTACGGGAACACTTCATTCCACCCTGTTTGTTTACGATCTGACTCCACCGGTAGCCGGTTAGTCTCACCATAGGTCGAGAGCCCAGCAACTATTGCGATGAGGACTGTCGTAACTAGACAGAGTAGGCAGATCTTACGGTACGATCTATTTCCGATGTTCTCCTCCGGATCCTGCTTATGTGCACCTGGAGAGAGATTATTTTGTTGGGGCGTGAATAAAGCTTGACTCACACTGGGACTCCCTTCGACCCAGTATCCGCGCTCCCTCCTTCCACCACAATCAGCCACTCGCTCTCTCAATCTGAATCTACTTTTACAATCATCGCTGAGAGCAGAAATTGTTTGAGCGGGAAAAGGCTGACAAATTTCTCTCTAATTCCATTGAGCTGGAAAAAGTGCAGACGAGAATTACGAGTAAGCTGCCGGGAATCGACGAACTGATTAGATACTTAAAAACCTGGACGTGTGGCACGTGCCCATTCATAATAACGTAATTACTGACCTCTGACCTCCCTGTGCAGTAACTGCCTTCTCGCCGGGTCCCGAGAAAATGGAAGCATCTTCATTCTCATCGACGAGAGCTTCGTCGTTCCGAGGGTTCTGCACTGAGCACGTGGAGCTCACACCGTCTGGAAGAGAAAGTGAGGAAATGTGAGAGGATGGGCGGGCGATGGACAGTAAATTGAGGGAGAACGTGAGAGAGAAATCTGGAAGAGAAAGGGGAGAGCAGTTGCGGCGTGGGAACGGAGAGCGATGTCATGAGTGAAGGGGCAGTGGGGTGCGGGAGACCGATAGCGAAAGTGTGATGGAGAGAGGGGGAGTGAGGGGAGAAAAAACGAGGGAGACCAGGGGCGGGGAAGAGACAAAGGGTGAGTGAGTGTGGAAAGAGAGGATGTCACGTTTATTATTTTTCGCAGTTGTATGAATGTTTTCCCGCTTTGTTCCTATTTCACACAATGGATACATGACGGTCCTGTGTGTATTAACATGTTGTGGAGATTTTCGTGCTGTATTGTGTTTCTTTGTCTCGTGGCTGCTTGCAAGAGGAAGGGCGGTACGGTAACGGAGTCGTTTGTAGTTCCAGAGACACGTGTTCAATTCTCGCCGCTCCCTGCATGCAGATTCTACGTTCTCCCCACAACTGACAGAATACTTGGGAGTGTGGAGAAGCAGAGGGATATAGGGGTATATGTCCACAGATCCCTAGAAGTTGCCTCACAGGTAGAAAGGGTAGTTAAGAAAACTTAAGGAGCGTTAGTTTTCATAAATCGAGGGATAGAGTTTAAGAGTCACGGGATAATGATGCAGCTCTATAAAACTCTTGTTAGGTCACACTTGGAGTACTGTGGCCATTTCTGGTTGCCTCAGTATAGGAAGGATGTGGAAGCATTGGATTGGGTACAGTGGAGATTTACCAGGATGCTGCCTGCTTTAGAATGGATTATGATCAAAGATCAAAGGAGCTGGGGCTTTTCTCTCCGGATAGAAGGAGGATGAGGGGACACTAGGTAGATATATACAGGATATTAAGAGGAATAGATAGAGTGGACAGCCAGCGCCTCCTCCGCAGGGCGCCACTGCTCAATACAAGAGGACATGGCTATAAGTTAAGGGGAGGGAAATTCATGTGGGATATTAGAGGAATTTATTTTTCCTCAGAGAGTGGTTGGTGTGTGGAATGCACTGCCTGAGTCAGTGGTGGAGGCAGATACACCAGTGAAAATTTAAGAGACTGTTAGACAGAAATATGGAAGAACTTAAGGTGCAAACACGAGGAAATCTGCAAATACTGGAAATTCAAACAACAATACATGTAAAATGCTGGTGGAACACAACAGTCCAGGCAGCATATATAGGGAGAAGCGCTGTCGACGTTTCGGGCCGAGACCCTTCGTCAGGACTAACCGAAAGGAAAGATAGTAAGAGATTTGAAAGTGGTGGGTGGAGGGGGAAATGCGAAACGATAGGAGAAGACCGGAGGGGGTGGGATGTAGCTAAGAGCTGGAAAGGTGATTGCTGAAAGTGATACCGAGCTGGAGAAAGGAAAGGTTCAGGGGACGGGAGGCCTCAGAAGAAAGAAAGGAGGGGGGAGCACCAGAGGGAGTTGGAGAACAGAGAAATAACTAAATATGTCAGGGATTGGTAACAAGTGTAGGAGGAATGTAAGGTTGTGGGTTATATGATGGGCAGTGTTTAAGGTTCGACCCAACATTGTGGGCCGAAGGGTCTGTGCTGTGTTGTATTATCTTATTTTCTATGTTCTAAGTAGTAATTTCTGGATTTCGCCCTGCGCCACGCACTGGGCTTCACGATCTTGGATAATTGGGATCTCTTCTGGAAGAGATATAACATGCTCAAATGGGAAGTCTTGCACCTGAACCCGAGGGGACCGTATTCTCGCGGATAGCTTTCTTAGAGCTGTTGGGGAACATTTGAAGTTACTTGGCAGGATGATGGGATACGCAGCGAATGGACTCTGGAAAGGACGGTTGGTCAAAAAATAAAGATAGCGTGCAGTCAGATTGGCAGGAAGGGCAGGCAGGTGATGGGACTTAGCTCCAGCCACCAGGCTGAGTATCAAATCGTTAGAGATGCATATTCATAAGAGATAGTAAATATGGTACTCAAGGTGTTGGAAGAAATAAGGTGGATGACCTTGGTGCAATATTACAAATTGTCAGGAGTAATGTTGAAGTCATGTCTGAATCGTGGCTGAAGGATGGTTGTATTTGGGAGCCGAATGACAAAGGTTCCACGTTTTTTTTGGAGGGACGACAGAACGTGAAAACACGGTAGAACATACACGGTGAATGGTAGGGCACTGAAGAGTGCAGTAGAACAGAGAGGTCTGTGAATACAAATATAAAATTCCCTAAAAGTGGCGTCACATCTAGATAGGGTCGTAAAGAGAGATTTTGGTACATTGTCCTGGATAAATCAATGTATTGATTATAAGTGTTGGAGTGTTATGGCGAGGTATTGGTGAGGCCGCATTTGGTGTATTGTGTGCAGTTTTGTTCACGAAAGGAGTGCAGAGAAGGTTTACAAGGATGCGCCGAGAGTTGAGAAACTGAGTTACAGAGAAAGGTGGAAAGGGTTAGGCATTTATTCCCTGGAGCGTAGAAGAATGAGGGGAGACTTGATAAACGTGTATAAAATTATGATGGACATAAATAGAGTGAGTACAAGAGGGTTTTTCCACTGAGACCTGTTTCTGTGCTGTTTCCTTTTATGGACAGGAAGTTAGGTATTTTGAAAATGAAATATAAATGAGGGTGGAAGGAGCTGCTAGCAGGGATGTCGGCAGAGCAGCAACAGCGTGCGTTTCTGGGACAAAAAGTGAGGAATATACAAACATGATAAAAACAAATCTCAAATGTTAAAGAAGTCACTGTCGACGGCACTAGCAGTATGCCTGATGCAGTAACGTGTGAAAGAAGTGAAGTTACTCCTACAAGATAGAAGGTGCTCAAAAAGCTGAAAGACCTCAAGGTGCATAAGTCACCATGACCAGAGGAACTGCACCCTAGGGTACTGAAAGAGGTGGGGATAGAATTTGTGGTAGCATTAGAAATAATCTTGGTATCTGGCACGGTGCCAGAGGACTGGAAAATTACAAATGACACTCCATGCTTTGAGCGTGGAGGAAGGCAGCAGAAAGGAAATAATAGATCAGTTAGACTGCCCTAGTTGGTTGGGATCATGCTGGATTCAATCGTTCAGGATGAGGTTAGTGTTTCACCAGGGGGTCGATGGTGGGACCTGTGATCTCTGTCCACTGCATCGACAATTTGTTGCAGATTATTTAAAACGCATTTGGTAAGCTTGCTAGTGACACTAATGTCGGTGGCCTGGTAAACAGTGCAGGCAGTTTTCTCTGACAGTCGGATCTCGAATTGCTGGGGATGTCGGCCGAGCAAATCAGTTCGACGCCCTGCCTGGGTCTGATACCATCCAGAATCTCCCTCCCCATTCTGTCTCCTACTCTCCCTATCTTCCACTCCCCATCCCAGTCTCATCTCTTCATTCATTCTCCCTCTCCGTACCTCCCAATCTTCCATCTTCCATTGCGACCTACAATCTAGGATCTTGACAACGGACTTGTTAAAGTCACCGTTCATTACTTCTTCCAATCCGAACAAATGTCCCTGGGTCCCATACCATTACACAGAGTAGCCGACAAAGTGGGGAAAAATGCTTGATTTATTTCCCAATACATCACTTCTGTAACCCTGCTCTCATGAACCGTCCTGGTTCCTCAAACGATATAGAAACTGTTCCGCCCTAGACCGCATGTTACTGCAGATGCTGTGGAAAGAGCTGAGCTGATTTCTGAAACTAGCCTCCCCTCCATGAACTTTGACTGCACTTTCTGATGCCTCGGTAACTCAGCCATCCTTATCACATAACCAGCTCCAAGCAAACCGGACAATCTCAGCACGGACAAACAAGCGGGAGGAGCTCAGCAGTTCGGGCAGCATCCGTTGAAACGAACAGTGCTGCCCGACCTGCTCAGCTCCTCCAGCTTGTCTGTTCGTGTTGGTTTGACCACAGCATCTGCAGTGTACTTTGTGTTTACTAGCTGGACCTTCTCTCTTCTGCACCCTCCCATCGGAGTGACGACGTGTGCAGAGACCTATACAAGGCTATTAACAAGGGCTCAAAAAGTAGACTGCTCTGGTGGACGATGTGGAACCCAAGGAGACCTCTCTTACAAATTGACTGCGGCGCACTGATCAGGTCGGGATGGTGGATGTAATGTACACAGATCTTAACATGGTCCCAGATGCTATACCGCTCTTCAAGATGAACTGTGACGCTCAGAGGGATAGTAGAATGGAGAGACAATTAGCTCGGCGTGAGGAACAATGTTTTGGGGTTGAAGCTCGTTTCTCAGACTGGAAGACCGTCACTAGCGGTGCTCACCAGGAGGTCGGTGGTGGGACCAGTGATCTACATCATCCATTGGCAGGACATTATATAAGACGCGGTTGGTCGGCTTGCGGACAACACTAACGTTGGTGGCGGTGTATAGAGTGAAGACGGTTTCCTCTTACAGTATGATCTCGATTATCTGAGGAAGTGGGCCGAGCAGGAGCGAATGCAGATTAGATCGGATACGCACCAGCTCTCCTATAGCAGTAAGACGAACCAGGGTGGATCTTCACAGCGTTCCAAAGGGACACTGAGGAGTGTTGTAGAACAGACTGACACGAGGTATAGGAACACGGCTCCCAGAGAGTGGATCGCAGGTAGCCAGGGCGGGGAAGAAGGCGTCTGATGCGCAGGTCTTCATCAGTGGGTGCAGGAGTCGGGAGGTCACGTTGCAGTTGCACATGACGTAGGTGAGGCGGCACTTAGAGTACCGTGTTCATCTTAGGTCCCCCTGCTGTAGGAGAGATGCCATCGAGCTGGAAAGATAGGAGATGGAGATTTGCGAGGATGTTGCCGGGACTCGGCGGACTGAGTTGTGGAGAGAGTTTTATTCTTTGGAGCTCTGGGATAAAATTTCAGTGTTATTTAAAGTCACGAGGGGCACAGACAGAATGAATGCGCACAGTTCTTTCCCTTACTTGGCGAATCGAGGAAAAGAGCGCACAGGTCTAAGGTGAGAGGTGAAAGGCATTTAATTGGCAAGCAGAGTGACAGCATTTTGTGACCCAGACGCTGGTCCGGATATGGATTGAGAACACTGAGTGGTCGGATTACTAGACATTAAGGCACTTGGACATATGACATGTCACCCCTGCAGAATGACGCCACTAACCTGCTTGTGCGGTGATTGGCAGCTCGCCGGGTCCCGAGGTGAGGGGAGGATCCTTATATGAATCGACGAAGGGTTCGGCTTTGCCAGTGTTCAGCTCTGAGTAGATGGAGATCAGACTGTCTGCCAGCGGCAACGCAAGAGTGTGGCAGAGAGTGCTGGAGAATGGTGGTCAGTGAGGGACAGTGAGAGGGGAAGAGGGACAACGGAGAGAAATGAGACAAGTGACGAGGATGGAAGAAGGAGAGGCAGGGTGAGAGGGTGAGGGCCGAGGAAACAGAGGGAAGACAGATGGACAATTGAGGGACAAAGAGGCTGAAGTGGATCGATGGAGTGATTGAGAAAGTGATGAGTGAAGCTGGGCGATGGCAGCGAAATAGGAGAGAATGGGGGAAAGCGAATGGGGAGAGAAAGAGGAGAGAGAGCGTGATAAAGTGAGCTGAAGCGAGAAAGGGCAGAAAGAACTGGTTGTAGGATTGAGGGGCGAGAATACGGAGTGAGACTGCGCAGGGGAGAACGACAGAGGACGATCGGGGAATTGTGACAGAGGTGGGAGGATTGAGAAAGTGGGCAATGAGAGATGGATGGGAGAACGGCGAGGGTTGGAGAGGTAGTTCGATGGATGGGAGAACGGCGAGGGTTGGAGAGGTAGTTCGATGGATGGGAGAACGGCGAGGGTTGGAGAGGTAGTTCGATGGATGGGAGAACGGCGAGGGTTGGAGAGGTAGTTCGATGGATGGGAGAACGGCGAGGGTTGGAGAGGTAGTTCGATGGATGGGAGAACGGCGAGGGTTGGAGAGGTAGTTCGATGGATGGGAGAACGGCGAGGGTTGGAGAGGTAGTTCGATGGATGGGAGAACGGCGAGGGTTGGAGAGGTAGTTCGATGGATGGGAGAACGGCGAGGGTTGGAGAGGTAGTTCGATGGATGGGAGAACGGCGAGGGTTGGAGAGGTAGTTCGATGGATGGGAGAACGGCGAGGGTTGGAGAGGTAGTTCGATGGATGGGAGAACGGCGAGGGTTAGAGAGGTAGTTCGATGGATGGGAGAACGGCGAGGGTTGGAGAGGTAGTTCGATGGATGGGAGAACGGCGAGGGTTAGAGAGGTAGTTCGATGGATGGGAGAACGGCGAGGGTTGGAGAGGTAGTTCGATGGATGGGAGAACGGCGAGGGTCGGAGAGGTAGTTCGATGGATGGGAGAACGGCGAGGGTTGGAGAGGTAGTTCGATGGATGGGAGAACGGCGAGGGTTGGAGAGGTAGTTCGATGGATGGGAGAACGGCGAGGGTTGGAGAGGTAGTTCGATGGATGGGAGAACGGCGAGGGTTGGAGAGGTAGTTCGATGGATGGGAGAACGGCGAGGGTTGGAGAGGTAGTTCGATGGATGGGAGAACGGCGAGGGTTGGAGAGGTAGTTCGATGGATGGGAGAACGGCGAGGGTTGGAGAGGTAGTTCGATGGATGGGAGAACGGCGAGGGTTGGAGAGGTAGTTCGATGGATGGGAGAACGGCGAGGGTTGGAGAGGTAGTTCGATGGATGGGAGAACGGCGAGGGTTGGAGAGGTAGTTCGATGGATGGGAGAACGGCGAGGGTTGGAGAGGTAGTTCGATGGATGGGAGAACGGCGAGGGTTGGAGAGGTAGTTCGATGGATGGGAGAACGGCGAGGGTTAGAGAGGTAGTTCGATGGATGGGAGAACGGCGAGGGTTGGAGAGGTAGTTCGATGGATGGGAGAACGGCGAGGGTTAGAGAGGTAGTTCGATGGATGGGAGAACGGCGAGGGTTGGAGAGGTAGTTCGATGGATGGGAGAACGGCGAGGGTCGGAGAGGTAGTTCGATGGATGGGAGAACGGCGAGGGTTGGAGAGGTAGTTCGATGGATGGGAGAACGGCGAGGGTTGGAGAGGTAGTTCGATGGATGGGAGAACGGCGAGGGTTGGAGAGGTAGTTCGATGGATGGGAGAACGGCGAGGGTTGGAGAGGTAGTTCGATGGATGGGAGAACGGCGAGGGTTGGAGAGGTAGTTCGATGGATGGGAGAACGGCGAGGGTTGGAGAGGTAGTTCGATGGATGGGAGAACGGCGAGGGTTGGAGAGGTAGTTCGATGGATGGGAGAACGGCGAGGGTTAGAGAGGTAGTTCGATGGATGGGAGAACGGCGAGAGTTAGAGAGGTAGTTCGATGGATGGGAGAACGGCGAGGGTTAGAGAGGTAGTTCGATGGATTGGAGAACGGCGAGGGTTAGAGAGGTAGTTCGATGGATGGTAGAACGGCGAGGGTTAGAGAGGTAGTTCGATGGATGGGAGAACGGCGAGGGTTAGAGAGGTAGTTCGATGGATTGGAGAACGGCGAGGGTTAGAGAGGTAGTTCGATGGATGGTAGAACGGCGAGGGTTAGAGAGGTAGTTCGATGGATGGGAGAACGGCGAGGGTTGGAGAGGTAGTTCGATGGATGGGAGAACGGCGAGGGGTAGAGAGGTAGTTCGATGGATGGGAGAACGGCGAGGGTTAGAGAGGTAGTTCGATGGATGGGAGAACGGCGAGGGTTGGAGAGGTAGTTCGATGGATGGGAGAACGGCGAGGGTTGGAGAGGTAGTTCGATGGATGGGAGAACGGCGAGGGTTGGAGAGGTAGTTCGATGGATGGGAGAACGGCGAGGGTTGGAGAGGTAGTTCGATGGATGGGAGAACGGCGAGGGTTAGAGAGGTAGTTCGATGGATGGGAGAACGGCGAGGGTTAGAGAGGTAGTTCGATGGATGGGAGAACGGCGAGGGTTGGAGAGGTAGTTCGATGGATGGGAGAACGGCGAGGGTCGGAGAGGTAGTTCGATGGATGGGAGAACGGCGAGGGTTGGAGAGGTAGTTCGATGGATGGGAGAACGGCGAGGGTTGGAGAGGTAGTTCGATGGATGGGAGAACGGCGAGGGGTAGAGAGGTAGTTCGATGGATGGGAGAACGGCGAGGGTTGGAGAGGTAGTTCGATGGATGGGAGAACGGCGAGTGTTGGAGAGGTAGTTCGATGGATGGGAGAACGGCGAGGGTTGGAGAGGTAGTTCGATGGATGGGAGAACGGCGAGGGTTAGAGAGGTAGTTCGATGGATGGGACAGCGGCGAGGGTTGGAGATGTAGTTCGATGGATGGGAGAACGGCGAGGGTTGGAGAGGTAGTTCGATGGATGGGAGAACGGCGAGGGTTGGAGAGGTAGTTCGATGGATGGGAGAACGGCGAGGGTTGGAGAGGTAGTTCGATGGATGGGAGAACGGCGAGGGTTGGAGAGGTAGTTCGATGGATGGGAGAACGGCGAGGGTTGGAGAGGTAGTTCGATGGATGGGAGAACGGCGAGGGTTAGAGAGGTAGTTCGATGGATGGGAGAACGGCGAGGGTTGGAGAGGTAGTTCGATGGATGGGAGAACGGCGAGGGTTGGAGAGGTAGTTCGATGGATGGGAGAACGGCGAGGGTTGGGGAGGTAGTTCGATGGATGGGAGAACGGCGAGGGTTGGGGAGGTAGTTCGATGGATGGGAGAACGGCGAGGGTTGGAGAGGTAGTTCGATGGATGGGAGAACGGCGAGGGTTGGAGAGGTAGTTCGATGGATGGGAGAGCGGCGAGGGTTGGAGAGGTAGTTCGATGGATGGGAGAACGGCGAGGGTTGGAGAGGTAGTTCGATGGATGGGAGAACGGCGAGGGTTAGAGAGGTAGTTCGATGGATGGGAGAGCGGCGAGGGTTGGAGAGGTAGTTCGATGGATGGGAGAACGGCGAGGGTTAGAGAGGTAGTTCGATGGATGGGAGAACGGCGAGGGTTGGAGAGGTAGTTCGATGGATGGGAGAACGGCGAGGGTTAGAGAGGTAGTTCGATGGATGGGAGAACGGCGAGGGTTAGAGAGGTAGTTCGATGGATGGGAGAACGGCGAGGGTTAGAGAGGTAGTTCGATGGATGGGAGAGCGGCGAGGGTTAGAGAGGTAGTTCGATGGATGGGAGAACGGCGAGTGTTGGAGAGGTAGTTCGATGGATGGGAGAACGGCGAGGGTTAGAGAGGTAGTTCGATGGATGGGAGAACGGCGAGGGTTAGAGAGGTAGTTCGATGGATGGGAGAACGGCGAGGGTTGGAGAGGTAGTTCGATGGATGGGTGAGCGGCGAGGGTTAGAGAGGTAGTTCGATGGATGGGAGAACGGCGAGGGTTGGAGAGGTAGTTCGATGGATGGGAGAACGGCGAGGGTTGGAGAGGTAGTTCGATGGATGGGAGAGCGGCGAGGGTTGGAGAGGTAGTTCGATGGATGGGAGAACGGCGAGGGTTGGAGAGGTAGTTCGATGGATGGGAGAACGGCGAGGGTTAGAGAGGTAGTTCGATGGATGGGAGAACGGCGAGGGTTGGAGAGGTAGTTCGATGGATGGGAGAACGGCGAGGGTTGGAGAGGTAGTTCGATGGATGGGAGAGCGGCGAGGGTCAGAGAGGTAGTTCGATGGATGGGAGAGCGGCGAGGGTTGGAGAGGTAGTTCGATGGATGGGAGAACGGCGAGGGTTGGAGAGGTAGTTCGATGGATGGGAGAACGGCGAGGGTTAGAGAGGTAGTTCGATGGATGGGAGAACGGCGAGGGTCAGAGAGGTAGTTCGATGGATGGGAGAACGGCGAGGGTTGGAGAGGTAGTTCGATGGATGGGAGAACGGCGAGGGTTGGAGAGGTAGTTCGATGAATGGGAGTACGCCGTGGGTTAGAGAGGTAGTTCGATGGATGGGAGAACGGCGAGGGTCAGAGAGGTAGTTCGATGGATGGGAGAACGGCGAGGGTTAGAGAGGTAGTTCGATGGATGGGAGAACGGCGAGGGTTAGAGAGGTAGTTCGATGGATGGGAGAACGGCGAGGGTTGGAGAGGTAGTTCGATGGATGGGAGAACGGCGAGGGTTGGAGAGGTAGTTCGATGGATTGGAGAACGGCGAGGGTTGGAGAGGTAGTTCGATGGATGGGAGAACGGCGAGGGTTGGAGAGCTAGTTCGATGGATGGGAGAACGTCGAGGGTTACAGAGGTAGTTCGATGGATGGGAGAACGGCGAGGGTTGGAGAGGTAGTTCGATGGATGGGAGAACGGCGAGGGTTGGAGAGGTAGTTCGATGGATGGGAGAACGGCGAGGGTTAGAGAGGTAGTTCGATGGATGGGAGAACGGCGAGGGTTGGAGAGGTAGTTCGATTGTTGGGAGAACGGCGAGGGTTAGAGAGGTAGTTCGATGGATGGGAGAACGGCGAGGGTTGGAGAGGTAGTTCGCTGGATGGGAGAACGGCGAGGGTTGGAGAGGTAGTTCGATGGATGGGAGAACGGCGAGGGTTGGAGAGGTAGTTCGATGGATGGGAGAACGGCGAGGGTTGGAGAGGTAGTTCGATGGATGGGAGAACGGCGAGGGTTGGAGAGGTAGTTCGATGGATGGGAGAACGGCGAGGGTTGGAGAGGTAGTTCGATGGATGGGAGAACGGCGAGGGTTAGAGAGGTAGTTCGATGGATGGGAGAACGGCGAGTGTTAGAGAGGTAGTTCGATGGATGGGAGAACGGCGAGGGTTGGAGAGGTAGTTCGATGGATGGGAGAACGGCGAGGGTTGGAGAGGTAGTTAGATGGATGGGAGAACGGCGAGGGTTGGAGAGGTAGTTCGATGGATGGGAGAACGGCGAGGGTTAGAGAGGTAGTTCGATGGATGGGAGAAAGGCGAGGGGTAGAGAGGTAGTTCGATGGATGGGAGAACGGCGAGGGTTGGAGAGGTAGTTCGATGGGTGGGAGAACGGCGAGGGTTGGAGAGGTAGTTCGATGGATGGGAGAACGGCGAGGGTTGGAGAGGTAGTTCGATGGATGGGAGAACGGCGAGGGTTGTAGAGGTAGTTCGATGGATGGGAGAACGGCGAGGGTTACAGAGGTAGTTCGATGGATGGGAGAACGGCGAGGGTTGGAGAGGTAGTTCGATGGATGGGAGAACGGCGAGGGTTAGAGAGGTAGTTCGATGGATGGGAGAACGGCGAGGGTTGGTGAGGTAGTTCGATGGGTGGGAGAACGGCGAGGGTTGGAGAGGTAGTTCGATGGATGGGAGAACGGCGAGGGTTGGAGAGGTAGTTCGATGGATGGGAGAACGGCGAGGGTTACAGAGGTAGTTCGATGGATGGGAGAACGGCGAGGGTTGGAGAGGTAGTTCGATGGATGGGAGAACGGCGAGTGTTAGAGAGGTAGTTCGATGGATGGGAGAACGGCGAGGGTTGGAGAGGTAGTTCGATGGATGGGAGAACGGCGAGGGTTGGAGAGGTAGTTCGATGGATGGGAGAACGGCGAGGGTTGGAGAGGTAGTTCGATGGATGGGAGAACGGCGAGGGGTAGAGAGGTAGTTCGATGGATGGGAGAACGGCGAGGGTTGGAGAGGTAGTTCGATGGATGGGAGAACGGCGAGGGTTGGAGAGGTGGTTCGATGGATGGGAGAACGGCGAGGGTCGGAGAGGTAGTTCGATGGATGGGAGAACGGCGAGGGTTGGAGAGGTAGTTCGATGGATGGGAGAACGGCGAGGGTTGGAGAGGTAGTTCGATGGATGGGAGAACGGCGAGGGGTAGAGAGGTAGTTCGATGGATGGGAGAACGGCGAGGGTTGGAGAGGTAGTTCGATGGATGGGAGAACGGCGAGGGTTGGAGAGGTAGTTCGATGGATGGGAGAACGGCGAGGGTCGGAGAGGTAGTTCGATGGATGGGAGAAAGGCGAGGGTTGGAGAGGTAGTTCGATGGATGGGAGAACGGCGAGGGTTGGAGAGGTAGTTCGATGGATGGGAGAACGGCGAGGGTTGGAGAGGTAGTTCGATGGATGGGAGAACGGCGAGGGTTGGAGAGGTAGTTCGATGGATGGGAGAACGGCGAGAGTTGGAGAGGTAGTTCGATGGGTGGGAGAACGGCGAGGGTTGGAGAGGTAGTTCGATGGATGGGAGAACGGCGAGGGTTACAGAGGTAGTTCGATGGATGGGAGAACGGCGAGGGTTGGAGAGGTAGTTCGATGGATGGGAGAACGGCGAGTGTTAGAGAGGTAGTTCGATGGATGGGAGAACGGCGAGGGTTGGAGAGGTAGTTCGATGGATGGGAGAACGGCGAGGGTTGGAGAGGTAGTTCGATGGATGGGAGAACGGCGAGGGTTGGAGAGGTAGTTCGATGGATGGGAGAACGGCGAGGGGTAGAGAGGTAGTTCGATGGATGGGAGAACGGCGAGGGTTGGAGAGGTAGTTCGATGGATGGGAGAACGGCGAGGGTTGGAGAGGTAGTTCGATGGATGCGAGAACGGCGAGGGTTGGAGAGGTAGTTCGATGGATGGGAGAACGGCGAGGGTTAGAGAGGTAGTTCGATGGATGGGAGAACGGCGAGGGTTAGAGAGGTAGTTCGATGGATGGGAGAACGGCGAGGGTTGGAGAGGTAGTTCGATGCATGGGAGAACGGCGAGGGTTAGAGAGGTAGTTCGATGGATGGGAGAACGGCTAGGGGTAGAGAGGTAGTTCGATGGATGGGAGAACGGCGAAGGTTGGAGAGGTAGTTCGATGGGTGGGAGAACGGCGAGGGTTGGAGAGGTAGTTCGATGGATGGGAGAACGGCGAGGGGTAGAGAGGTAGTTCGATGGATGGGAGAACGGCGAGGGGTAGAGAGGTAGTTCGATGGATGGGAGAACGGCGAGGGGTAGAGAGGTAGTTCGATGGATGGGAGAACGGCGAGGGTTGGAGAGGTAGTTCGATGGGTGGGAGAACGGCGAGGGTTGGAGAGGTAGTTCGATGGATGGGAGAACGGCGAGGGGTAGAGAGGTAGTTCGATGGATGGGAGAACGGCGAGGGTTAGAGAGGTAGTTCGATGGATGGGAGAACGGCGAGGGTTGGAGAGGTAGTTCGATGGATGGGAGAACGGCGAGGGTTGGAGAGGTAGTTCGATGGATGGGAGAACGGCGAGGGTTAGAGAGGTAGTTCGATGGATGGGAGAACGAACAGGCGAGGGTTAGAGAGGTAGTTCGATGGATGGGAGAACGGCGAGGGTTGGAGAGGTAGTTCGATGGATGGGAGAACGGCGAGGGTTAGAGAGGTAGTTCGATGGATGGGAGAACGGCGAGGGGTAGAGAGGTAGTTCGATGGATGGGAGAACGGCGAGGGTTGGAGAGGTAGTTCGATGGGTGGGAGAACGGCGAGGGTTGGAGAGCTAGTTCGATGGATGGGAGAACGGCGAGGGTTAGAGAGGTAGTTCGATGGATGGGAGAACGGCGAGTGTTGGAGAGGTAGTTCGATGGATGGGAGAGCGGCGAGGGTTGGAGAGGTAGTTCGATGGGAGAACGGCGAGGGTTAGAGAGGTAGTTCGATGGATGGGAGAACGGCGAGGGTTAGAGAGGTAGTTCGATGGATGGGAGAACGGCGAGGGTTGGAGAGGTAGTTCGATGGATGGGAGAACGGCGAGGGTTAGAGAGGTAGTTCGATGGATGGGAGAACGGCGAGGGTTGGAGAGGTAGTTCGATGGATGGGAGAACGGCGAGGGTTAGAGAGGTAGTTCGATGGATGGGAGAACGGCGAGGGTTAGAGAGGTAGTTCGATGGATGGGAGAACGGCGAGGGTTGGAGAGGTAGTTCGATGGATGGGAGAACGGCGAGGGTTGGAGAGGTAGTTCGATGGATGGGAGAACGGCGAGGGTTGGAGAGGTAGTTCGATGGATGGGAGAACGGCGAGGGTTGGAGAGGTAGTTCGATGGATGGGAGAACGGCGAGGGTTGGAGAGGTAGTTCGATGGATGGGAGAACGGCGAGGGTTAGAGAGGTAGTTCGATGGATGGGAGAACGGCGAGGGTTAGAGAGGTAGTTCGATGGATGGGAGAACGGCGAGGGTTGGAGAGGTAGTTCGATGGATGGGAGAACGGCGAGGGTTGGAGAGGTAGTTCGATGGATGGGAGAACGGCGAGGGTTGGAGAGGTAGTTCGATGGATGGGAGAACGGCGAGGGTTGGAGAGGTAGTTCGATGGATGGGAGAACGGCGAGGGTTAGAGAGGTAGTTCGATGGATGGGAGAACGGCGAGGGTTGGAGAGGTAGTTCGATGGGAGAACGGCGAGGGTTGGAGAGGTAGTTCGATGGATGGGAGAACGGCGAGGGTTGGAGAGGTAGTTCGATGGATGGGAGAACGGCGAGGGTTGGAGAGGTAGTTCGATGGATGGGAGAACGGCGAGGGTTGGAGATGTAGTTCGATGGATGGGAGAACGGCGAGGGTTAGAGAGGTAGTTCGATGGATGGGAGAACGGCGAGGGTTGGAGAGGTAGTTCGATGGGAGAACGGCGAGGGTTGGAGAGGTAGTTCGATGGATGGGAGAACGGCGAGGGTTGGAGAGGTAGTTCGATGGATGGGAGAACGGCGAGGGTTAGAGAGGTAGTTCGATGGGAGAACGGCGAGGGTTGGAGAGGTAGTTCGATGGATGGGAGAACGGCGAGGGTTAGAGAGGTAGTTCGATGGATGGGAGAACGGCGAGGGTTTGAGAGGTAGTTCGATGGGAGAACGGCGAGGGTTGGAGAGGTAGTTCGATGGATGGGAGAACGGCGAGGGTTGGAGAGGTAGTTCGATGGATGGGAGAACGGCGAGGGTTAGAGAGGTAGTTCGATGGATGGGAGAACGGCGAGGGTTGGAGAGGTAGTTCGATGGATGGGAGAACGGCGAGGGTTGGAGATGTAGTTCGATGGATGGGAGAACGGCGAGGGTTGGAGAGGTAGTTCGATGGATGGGAGAACGGCGAGGGTTAGAGAGGTGGGTCGATGGATGGGAGAACGGCGAGGGTTGGAGAGGTAGTTCGATGGATGGGAGAACGGCGAGGGTTGGAGAGGTAGTTCGATGGATGGGAGAACGGCGAGGGTTGGAGAGATAGTTCGATGGATGGGAGAACGGCGTGGGTTGGAGAGGTAGTTCGATGGATGGGAGAACGGCGAGGGTTAGAGAGGTAGTTCGATGGATGGGAGAACGAACAGGCGAGGGTTAGAGAGGTAGTTCGATGGATGGGAGAACGGCGAGGGTTGGAGAGGTAGTTCGATGGATGGGAGAACGGCGAGGGTTAGAGAGGTAGTTCGATGGATGGGAGAACGGCGAGGGGTAGAGAGGTAGTTCGATGGATGGGAGAACGGCGAGGGTTGGAGAGGTAGTTCGATGGGTGGGAGAACGGCGAGGGTTGGAGAGCTAGTTCGATGGATGGGAGAACGGCGATGTTTAGAGAGGTAGTTCGATGGATGGGAGAACGGCGAGTGTTGGAGAGGTAGTTCGATGGATGGGAGAGCGGCGAGGGTTGGAGAGGTAGTTCGATGGGAGAACGGCGAGGGTTAGAGAGGTAGTTCGATGGATGGGAGAACG
This sequence comes from Hypanus sabinus, assembly GCF_030144855.1. Classification (NCBI taxonomy): domain Eukaryota; kingdom Metazoa; phylum Chordata; class Chondrichthyes; order Myliobatiformes; family Dasyatidae; genus Hypanus; species Hypanus sabinus. Next base: position 147,018 of record NW_026781649.1, read on the forward strand.
GCGAGGGTTAGAGAGGTAGTTCGATGGATGGGAGAACGGCGAGGGTTGGAGAGGTAGTTCGATGGATGGGAGAACGGCGAGGGTTAGAGAGGTAGTTCGATGGATGGGAGAACGGCGAGGGTTAGAGAGGTAGTTCGATGGATGGGAGAACGGCGAGGGTTGGAGAGGTAGTTCGATGGATGGGAGAACGGCGAGGGTTAGAGAGGTAGTTCGATGGATGGGAGAACGGCGAGGGTTAGAGAGGTAGTTCGATGGATGGGAGAACGGCGAGGGTTGGAGAGGTAGTTCGATGGATGGGAGAACGGCGAGGGTTGGAGAGGTAGTTCGATGGATGGGAGAACGGCGAGGGTTGGAGAGGTAGTTCGATGGATGGGAGAACCGCGAGGGTTGGAGAGGTAGTTCGATGGATGGGAGAACGGCGAGGGTTGGAGAGGTAGTTCGATGGATGGGAGAACGGCGAGGGTTAGAGAGGTAGTTCGATGGATGGGAGAACGGCGAGGGTTAGAGAGGTAGTTCGATGGATGGGAGAACGGCGAGGGTTGGAGAGGTAGTTCGATGGATGGGAGAACGGCGAGGGTTGGAGAGGTAGTTCGATGGATGGGAGAACGGCGAGGGTTGGAGAGGTAGTTCGATGGATGGGAGAACGGCGAGGGTTGGAGAGGTAGTTCGATGGATGGGAGAACGGCGAGGGTTAGAGAGGTAGTTCGATGGATGGGAGAACGGCGAGGGTTGGAGAGGTAGTTCGATGGGAGAACGGCGAGGGTTGGAGAGGTAGTTCGATGGATGGGAGAACCGCGAGGGTTGGAGAGGTAGTTCGATGGATGGGAGAACGGCGAGGGTTGGAGAGGTAGTTCGATGGATGGGAGAACGGCGAGGGTTGGAGATGTAGTTCGATGGATGGGAGAACGGCGAGGGTTAGAGAGGTAGTTCGATGGATGGGAGAACGGCGAGGGTTGGAGAGGTAGTTCGATGGGAGAACGGCGAGGGTTGGAGAGGTAGTTCGATGGATGGGAGAACGGCGAGGGTTGGAGAGGTAGTTCGATGGATGGGAGAACGGCGAGGGTTAGAGAGGTAGTTCGATGGATGGGAGAACGGCGAGGGTTGGAGAGGTAGTTCGATGGATGGGAGAACGGCGAGGGTTAGAGAGGTAGTTCGATGGATGGGAGAACGGCGAGGGTTTGAGAGGTAGTTCGATGGGAGAACGGCGAGGGTTGGAGAGGTAGTTCGATGGATGGGAGAACGGCGAGGGTTGGAGAGGTAGTTCGATGGATGGGAGAACGGCGAGGGTTAGAGAGGTAGTTCGATGGATGGGAGAACGGCGAGGGTTGGAGAGGTAGTTCGATGGATGGGAGAACGGCGAGGGTTGGAGAGGTAGTTCGATGGATGGGAGAACGGCGAGGGTTGGAGAGGTAGTTCGATGGATGGGAGAACGGCGAGGGTTAGAGAGGTGGGTCGATGGATGGGAGAACGGCGAGGGTTGGAGAGGTAGTTCGATGGATGGGAGAACGGCGAGGGTTGGAGAGGTAGTTCGATGGATGGGAGAACGGCGAGGGTTGGAGAGGTAGTTCGATGGATGGGAGAACGGCGATGGTTAGAGAGGTAGTTCGATGGATGGGAGAACGGCGAGGGTTAGAGAGGTAGTTCGATGGATGGGAGAACGGCGAGGGTTAGAGAGGTAGTTCGATGGATGGGAGAACGGCGAGGGTTGGAGAGGTAGTTCGATGGATGGGAGAACGGCGAGGGGTAGAGAGGTAGTTCGATGGATGGGAGAACGGCGAGGGTTGGAGAGGTAGTTCGATGGATGGGAGAACGGCGAGGGTTGGAGAGGTAGTTCGATGGATGGGAGAACGGCGAGGGTTAGAGAGGTAGTTCGATGGATGGGAGAACGGCGAGGGTTGGAGAGGTAGTTCGATGGATGGGAGAACGGCGAGGGTTGGAGAGGTAGTTCGATGGATGGGAGAACGGCGAGGGTTAGAGAGGTGGGTCGATGGATGGGAGAACGGCGAGGGTTGGAGAGGTAGTTCGATGGATGGGAGAACGGCGAGGGTTGGAGAGGTAGTTCGATGGATGGGAGAACGGCGATGGTTAGAGAGGTAGTTCGATGGATGGGAGAACGGCGAGGGTTAGAGAGGTAGTTCGATGGATGGGAGAACGGCGAGGGTTAGACAGGTAGTTCGATGGATGGGAGAACGGCGAGGGTTGGAGAGGTAGTTCGATGGATGGGAGAACGGCGAGGGTTGGAGAGGTAGTTCGATGGATGGGAGAACGGCGAGGGTTGGAGAGGTAGTTCGATGGATGGGAGAACGGCGAGGGTTAGAGAGGTAGTTCGATGGATGGGAGAACGGCGAGGGGTAGAGAGGTAGTTCGATGGATGGGAGAACGGCGAGGGTTGGAGAGGTAGTTCGATGGATGGGAGAACGGCGAGGGTTAGAGGTAGTTCAATGTATGGGAGAACGGCGAGGGTTGGAGAGGGAGTTCGATGGATGGGAGAACGGCGAGGTTTGGAGAGGTATTTCGATGGATGGGAGAACGGCGAGGGTTGGAGAGGTAGTTCGATGGATGGGAGATCGGCGAGGGTTGGAGAGGTAGTTCGATGGATGGGAGAACGGCGAGGGTTAGAGAGGTAGTTCGATGGATGGGAGAACGGCGAGGGGTAGAGAGGTAGTTCGATGGATGGGAGAACGGCGAGGGTTGGAGAGGTAGTTCGATGGATGGGAGAACGGCGAGGGTTAGAGGTAGATCAATGGATGGGAGAACGGCGAGGGTTGGAGAGGTAGTTCGATGGATGGGAGAACGGCGAGGGTTGGAGAGGTAGTTCGATGGATGGGAGAACGGCGAGGGTTGGAGAGGTAGTTCGATGGATGGGAGAACGGCGATGGCTAGAGAGGTAGTTCGATGGATGGGAGAACGGCGAGGGTTAGAGAGGTAGTTCGATGGATGGGAGAACGGCGAGGGTTAGAGAGGTAGTTCGATGGATGGGAGAACGGCGAGGGTTGGAGAGGTAGTTCGATGGATGGGAGAACGGCGAGGGGTAGAGAGGTAGTTCGATGGATGGGAGAACGGCGAGGGTTGGAGAGGTAGTTCGATGGATGGGAGAACGGCGAGGGTTGGAGAGGTAGTTCGATGGATGGGAGAACGGCGAGGGTTAGAGAGGTAGTTCGATGGATGGGAGAACGGCGAGGGTTGGAGAGGTAGTTCGATGAATGGGAGAACGGCGAGGGTTAGAGAGGTAGTTCGATGGGAGAACGGCGAGGGTTAGAGAGGTAGTTCGATGGGAGAACGGCGAGGGTCGGAGAGGTAGTTCGATGGATGGGAGAACGGCGAGGGTTGGAGAGGTAGTTCGATGGATGGGAGAACGGCGAGGGTTGGAGAGGTAGTTCGATGGATGGGAGAACGGCGAGGGTTGGAGAGGTAGTTCGATGGATGGGAGAACGGCGAGGGTTAGACAGGTAGTTCGATGGATGGGAGAACGGCGAAGGTTGGAGAGGTAGTTCGATGGATGGGAGAACGGCGAGGATTGGAGAGGTAGTTCGATGGATGGGAGAACCGCGAGGGTTGGAGAGGTAGTTCGATGGATGGGAGAACGGCGAGGGGTAGAGAGGTAGTTCGATGGATGGGAGAACGGCGAGGGTTGGAGAGGTAGTTCGATGGATGGGAGAACGGCGAGGGTTGGAGAGGTAGTTCGATGGATGGGAGAACGGCGAGGGTTGGAGAGGTAGTTCGATGGATGGGAGAACGGCGAGGGTTAGAGAGGTAGTTCGATGGATGGGAGAACGGCGAGGGTTAGAGAGGTAGTTCGATGGATGGGAGAACGGCGAGGGTTGGAGAGGTAGTTCGATGGATGGGAGAACGGCGAGGGGTAGAGAGGTAGTTCGATGGATGGGAGAACGGCGAGGGGTAGAGAGGTAGTTCGATGGATGGGAGAACGGCGAGGGGTAGAGAGGTAGTTCGATGGATGGGAGAACGGCGAGGGTTGGAGAGGTAGTTCGATGGGTGGGAGAACGGCGAGGGTTGGAGAGGTAGTTCGATGGATGGGAGAACGGCGAGGGGTAGAGAGGTAGTTCGATGGATGGGAGAACGGCGAGGGTTAGAGAGGTAGTTCGATGGATGGGAGAACGGCGAGGGTTGGAGAGGTAGTTCGATGGATGGGAGAACGGCGAGGGTTGGAGAGGTAGTTCGATGGATGGGAGAACGGCGAGGGTTAGAGAGGTAGTTCGATGGATGGGAGAACGAACAGGCGAGGGTTAGAGAGGTAGTTCGATGGATGGGAGAACGGCGAGGGTTGGAGAGGTAGTTCGATGGATGGGAGAACGGCGAGGGTTAGAGAGGTAGTTCGATGGATGGGAGAACGGCGAGGGGTAGAGAGGTAGTTCGATGGATGGGAGAACGGCGAGGGTTGGAGAGGTAGTTCGATGGGTGGGAGAACGGCGAGGGTTGGAGAGCTAGTTCGATGGATGGGAGAACGGCGAGGGTTAGAGAGGTAGTTCGATGGATGGGAGAACGGCGAGTGTTGGAGAGGTAGTTCGATGGATGGGAGAGCGGCGAGGGTTGGAGAGGTAGTTCGATGGGAGAACGGCGAGGGTTAGAGAGGTAGTTCGATGGATGGGAGAACGGCGAGGGTTAGAGAGGTAGTTCGATGGATGGGAGAACGGCGAGGGTTGGAGAGGTAGTTCGATGGATGGGAGAACGGCGAGGGTTAGAGAGGTAGTTCGATGGATGGGAGAACGGCGAGGGTTAGAGAGGTAGTTCGATGGATGGGAGAACGGCGAGGGTTAGAGAGGTAGTTCGATGGATGGGAGAACGGCGAGGGTTGGAGAGGTAGTTCGATGGATGGGAGAACGGCGAGGGTTGGAGAGGTAGTTCGATGGATGGGAGAACGGCGAGGGTTGGAGAGGTAGTTCGATGGATGGGAGAACGGCGAGGGTTGGAGAGGTAGTTCGATGGATGGGAGAACGGCGAGGGTTGGAGAGGTAGTTCGATGGATGGGAGAACGGCGAGGGTTAGAGAGGTAGTTCGATGGATGGGAGAACGGCGAGGGTTAGAGAGGTAGTTCGATGGATGGGAGAACGGCGAGGGTTGGAGAGGTAGTTCGATGGATGGGAGAACGGCGAGGGTTGGAGAGGTAGTTCGATGGATGGGAGAACGGCGAGGGTTGGAGAGGTAGTTCGATGGATGGGAGAACGGCGAGGGTTGGAGAGGTAGTTCGATGGATGGGAGAACGGCGAGGGTTAGAGAGGTAGTTCGATGGATGGGAGAACGGCGAGGGTTGGAGAGGTAGTTCGATGGGAGAACGGCGAGGGTTGGAGAGGTAGTTCGATGGATGGGAGAACGGCGAGGGTTGGAGAGGTAGTTCGATGGATGGGAGAACGGCGAGGGTTGGAGAGGTAGTTCGATGGATGGGAGAACGGCGAGGGTTGGAGATGTAGTTCGATGGATGGGAGAACGGCGAGGGTTAGAGAGGTAGTTCGATGGATGGGAGAACGGCGAGGGTTGGAGAGGTAGTTCGATGGGAGAACGGCGAGGGTTGGAGAGGTAGTTCGATGGATGGGAGAACGGCGAGGGTTGGAGAGGTAGTTCGATGGATGGGAGAACGGCGAGGGTTAGAGAGGTAGTTCGATGGGAGAACGGCGAGGGTTGGAGAGGTAGTTCGATGGATGGGAGAACGGCGAGGGTTAGAGAGGTAGTTCGATGGATGGGAGAACGGCGAGGGTTTGAGAGGTAGTTCGATGGGAGAACGGCGAGGGTTGGAGAGGTAGTTCGATGGATGGGAGAACGGCGAGGGTTGGAGAGGTAGTTCGATGGATGGGAGAACGGCGAGGGTTAGAGAGGTAGTTCGATGGATGGGAGAACGGCAAGGGTTGGAGAGGTAGTTCGATGGATGGGAGAACGGCGAGGGTTGGAGAGGTAGTTCGATGGATGGGAGAACGGCGAGGGTTAGAGAGGTAGTTCGATGGATGGGAGAACGGCGAGGGTTGGAGAGGTAGTTCGATGAATGGGAGAACGGCGAGGGTTAGAGAGGTAGTTCGATGGGAGAACGGCGAGGGTTAGAGAGGTAGTTCGATGGGAGAACGGCGAGGGTCGGAGAGGTAGTTCGATGGATGGGAGAACGGCGAGGGTTGGAGAGGTAGTTCGATGGATGGGAGAACGGCGAGGGTTGGAGAGGTAGTTCGATGGATGGGAGAACGGCGAGGGTTGGAGAGGTAGTTCGATGGATGGGAGAACGGCGAGGGTTAGACAGGTAGTTCGATGGATGGGAGAACGGCGAAGGTTGGAGAGGTAGTTCGATGGATGGGAGAACGGCGAGGATTGGAGAGGTAGTTCGATGGATGGGAGAACCGCGAGGGTTGGAGAGGTAGTTCGATGGATGGGAGAACGGCGAGGGGTAGAGAGGTAGTTCGATGGATGGGAGAACGGCGAGGGTTGGAGAGGTAGTTCGATGGATGGGAGAACGGCGAGGGTTGGAGAGGTAGTTCGATGGATGGGAGAACGGCGAGGGTTGGAGAGGTAGTTCGATGGATGGGAGAACGGCGAGGGTTAGAGAGGTAGTTCGATGGATGGGAGAACGGCGAGGGTTAGAGAGGTAGTTCGATGGATGGGAGAACGGCGAGGGTTGGAGAGGTAGTTCGATGGATGGGAGAACGGCGAGGGGTAGAGAGGAAGTTCGATGGATGGGAGAACGGCGAGGGGTAGAGAGGTAGTTCGATGGATGGGAGAACGGCGAGGGGTAGAGAGGTAGTTCGATGGATGGGAGAACGGCGAGGGTTGGAGAGGTAGTTCGATGGGTGGGAGAACGGCGAGGGTTGGAGAGGTAGTTCGATGGATGGGAGAACGGCGAGGGGTAGAGAGGTAGTTCGATGGATGGGAGAACGGCGAGGGTTAGAGAGGTAGTTCGATGGATGGGAGAACGGCGAGGGTTGGAGAGGTAGTTCGATGGATGGGAGAACGGCGAGGGTTGGAGAGGTAGTTCGATGGATGGGAGAACGGCGAGGGTTAGAGAGGTAGTTCGATGGATGGGAGAACGAACAGGCGAGGGTTAGAGAGGTAGTTCGATGGATGGGAGAACGGCGAGGGTTGGAGAGGTAGTTCGATGGATGGGAGAACGGCGAGGGTTAGAGAGGTAGTTCGATGGATGGGAGAACGGCGAGGGGTAGAGAGGTAGATCGATGGATGGGAGAACGGCGAGGGTTGGAGAGGTAGTTCGATGGGTGGGAGAACGGCGAGGGTTGGAGAGCTAGTTCGATGGATGGGAGAACGGCGAGGGTTAGAGAGGTAGTTCGATGGATGGGAGAACGGCGAGTGTTGGAGAGGTAGTTCGATGGATGGGAGAGCGGCGAGGGTTGGAGAGGTAGTTCGATGGGAGAACGGCGAGGGTTAGAGAGGTAGTTCGATGGATGGGAGAACGGCGAGGGTTAGAGAGGTAGTTCGATGGATGGGAGAACGGCGAGGGTTGGAGAGGTAGTTCGATGGATGGGAGAACGGCGAGGGTTAGAGAGGTAGTTCGATGGATGGGAGAACGGCGAGGGTTGGAGAGGTAGTTCGATGGATGGGAGAACGGCGAGGGTTAGAGAGGTAGTTCGATGGATGGGAGAACGGCGAGGGTTAGAGAGGTAGTTCGATGGATGGGAGAACGGCGAGGGTTGGAGAGGTAGTTCGATGGATGGGAGAACGGCGAGGGTTGGAGAGGTAGTTCGATGGATGGGAGAACGGCGAGGGTTGGAGAGGTAGTTCGATGGATGGGAGAACGGCGAGGGTTGGAGAGGTAGTTCGATGGATGGGAGAACGGCGAGGGTTGGAGAGGTAGTTCGATGGATGGGAGAACGGCGAGGGTTAGAGAGGTAGTTCGATGGATGGGAGAACGGCGAGGGTTAGAGAGGTAGTTCGATGGATGGGAGAACGGCGAGGGTTGGAGAGGTAGTTCGATGGATGGGAGAACGGCGAGGGTTGGAGAGGTAGTTCGATGGATGGGAGAACGGCGAGGGTTGGAGAGGTAGTTCGATGGATGGGAGAACGGCGAGGGTTGGAGAGGTAGTTCGATGGATGGGAGAACGGCGAGGGTTAGAGAGGTAGTTCGATGGATGGGAGAACGGCGAGGGTTGGAGAGGTAGTTCGATGGGAGAACGGCGAGGGTTGGAGAGGTAGTTCGATGGATGGGAGAACGGCGAGGGTTGGAGAGGTAGTTCGATGGATGGGAGAACGGCGAGGGTTGGAGAGGTAGTTCGATGGATGGGAGAACGGCGAGGGTTGGAGATGTAGTTCGATGGATGGGAGAACGGCGAGGGTTAGAGAGGTAGTTCGATGGATGGGAGAACGGCGAGGGTTGGAGAGGTAGTTCGATGGGAGAACGGCGAGGGTTGGAGAGGTAGTTCGATGGATGGGAGAACGGCGAGGGTTGGAGAGGTAGTTCGATGGATGGGAGAACGGCGAGGGTTAGAGAGGTAGTTCGATGGGAGAACGGCGAGGGTTGGAGAGGTAGTTCGATGGATGGGAGAACGGCGAGGGTTAGAGAGGTAGTTCGATGGATGGGAGAACGGCGAGGGTTTGAGAGGTAGTTCGATGGGAGAACGGCGAGGGTTGGAGAGGTAGTTCGATGGATGGGAGAACGGCGAGGGTTGGAGAGGTAGTTCGATGGATGGGAGAACGGCGAGGGTTAGAGAGGTAGTTCGATGGATGGGAGAACGGCAAGGGTTGGAGAGGTAGTTCGATGGATGGGAGAACGGCGAGGGTTGGAGAGGTAGTTCGATGGATGGGAGAACGGCGAGGGTTGGAGAGGTAGTTCGATGGATGGGAGAACGGCGAGGGTTAGAGAGGTGGGTCGATGGATGGGAGAACGGCGAGGGTTGGAGAGGTAGTTCGATGGATGGGAGAACGGCGAGGGTTGGAGAGGTAGTTCGATGGATGGGAGAACGGCGAGGGTTGGAGAGGTAGTTCGATGGATGGGAGAACGGCGTGGGTTGGAGAGGTAGTTCGATGGATGGGAGAACGGCGAGGGTTAGAGAGGTAGTTCGATGGATGGGAGAACGAACAGGCGAGGGTTAGAGAGGTAGTTCGATGGATGGGAGAACGGCGAGGGTTGGAGAGGTAGTTCGATGGATGGGAGAACGGCGAGGGTTAGAGAGGTAGTTCGATGGATGGGAGAACGGCGAGGGGTAGAGAGGTAGTTCGATGGATGGGAGAACGGCGAGGGTTGGAGAGGTAGTTCGATGGGTGGGAGAACGGCGAGGGTTGGAGAGCTAGTTCGATGGATGGGAGAACGGCGATGTTTAGAGAGGTAGTTCGATGGATGGGAGAACGGCGAGTGTTGGAGAGGTAGTTCGATGGATGGGAGAGCGGCGAGGGTTGGAGAGGTAGTTCGATGGGAGAACGGCGAGGGTTAGAGAGGTAGTTCGATGGATGGGAGAACGGCGAGGGTTAGAGAGGTAGTTCGATGGATGGGAGAACGGCGAGGGTTGGAGAGGTAGTTCAATGGATGGGAGAACGGCGAGGGTTAGAGAGGTAGTTCGATGGATGGGAGAACGGCGAGGGTTAGAGAGGTAGTTCGATGGATGGGAGAACGGCGAGGGTTGGAGAGGTAGTTCGATGGATGGGAGAACGGCGAGGGTTAGAGAGGTAGTTCGATGGATGGGAGAACGGCGAGGGTTAGAGAGGTAGTTCGATGGATGGGAGAACGGCGAGGGTTGGAGAGGTAGTTCGATGGATGGGAGAACGGCGAGGGTTGGAGAGGTAGTTCGATGGATGGGAGAACGGCGAGGGTTGGAGAGGTAGTTCGATGGATGGGAGAACCGCGAGGGTTGGAGAGGTAGTTCGATGGATGGGAGAACGGCGAGGGTTGGAGAGGTAGTTCGATGGATGGGAGAACGGCGAGGGTTAGAGAGGTAGTTCGATGGATGGGAGAACGGCGAGGGTTAGAGAGGTAGTTCGATGGATGGGAGAACGGCGAGGGTTGGAGAGGTAGTTCGATGGATGGGAGAACGGCGAGGGTTGGAGAGGTAGTTCGATGGATGGGAGAACGGCGAGGGTTGGAGAGGTAGTTCGATGGATGGGAGAACGGCGAGGGTTGGAGAGGTAGTTCGATGGATGGGAGAACGGCGAGGGTTAGAGAGGTAGTTCGATGGATGGGAGAACGGCGAGGGTTGGAGAGGTAGTTCGATGGGAGAACGGCGAGGGTTGGAGAGGTAGTTCGATGGATGGGAGAACCGCGAGGGTTGGAGAGGTAGTTCGATGGATGGGAGAACGGCGAGGGTTGGAGAGGTAGTTCGATGGATGGGAGAACGGCGAGGGTTGGAGATGTAGTTCGATGGATGGGAGAACGGCGAGGGTTAGAGAGGTAGTTCGATGGATGGGAGAACGGCGAGGGTTGGAGAGGTAGTTCGATGGGAGAACGGCGAGGGTTGGAGAGGTAGTTCGATGGATGGGAGAACGGCGAGGGTTGGAGAGGTAGTTCGATGGATGGGAGAACGGCGAGGGTTAGAGAGGTAGTTCGATGGGAGAACGGCGAGGGTTGGAGAGGTAGTTCGATGGATGGGAGAACGGCGAGGGTTAGAGAGGTAGTTCGATGGATGGGAGAACGGCGAGGGTTTGAGAGGTAGTTCGATTGGAGAACGGCGAGGGTTGGAGAGGTAGTTCGATGGATGGGAGAACGGCGAGGGTTGGAGAGGTAGTTCGATGGATGGGAGAACGGCGAGGGTTAGAGAGGTAGTTCGATGGATGGGAGAAAGGCGAGGGTTGGAGAGGTAGTTCGATGGATGGGAGAACGGCGAGGGTTGGAGAGGTAGTTCGATGGATGGGAGAACGGCGAGGGTTGGAGAGGTAGTTCGATGGATGGGAGAACGGCGAGGGTTAGAGAGGTGGGTCGATGGATGGGAGAACGGCGAGGGTTGGAGAGGTAGTTCGATGGATGGGAGAACGGCGAGGGTTGGAGAGGTAGTTCGATGGATGGGAGAACGGCGAGGGTTGGAGAGGTAGTTCGATGGATGGGAGAACGGCGATGGTTAGAGAGGTAGTTCGATGGATGGGAGAACGGCGAGGGTTAGAGAGGTAGTTCGATGGATGGGAGAACGGCGAGGGTTAGAGAGGTAGTTCGATGGATGGGAGAACGGCGAGGGTTGGAGAGGTAGTTCGATGGATGGGAGAACGGCGAGGGGTAGAGAGGTAGTTCGATGGATGGGAGAACGGCGAGGGTTGGAGAGGTAGTTCGATGGATGGGAGAACGGCGAGGGTTGGAGAGGTAGTTCGATGGATGGGAGAACGGCGAGGGTTAGAGAGGTAGTTCGATGGATGGGAGAACGGCGAGGGTTGGAGAGGTAGTTCGATGGATGGGAGAACGGCGAGGGTTGGAGAGGTAGTTCGATGGATGGGAGAACGGCGAGGGTTAGAGAGGTGGGTCGATGGATGGGAGAACGGCGAGGGTTGGAGAGGTAGTTCGATGGATGGGAGAACGGCGAGGGTTGGAGAGGTAGTTCGATGGATGGGAGAACGGCGATGGTTAGAGAGGTAGTTCGATGGATGGGAGAACGGCGAGGGTTAGAGAGGTAGTTCGATGGATGGGAGAACGGCGAGGGTTAGACAGGTAGTTCGATGGATGGGAGAACGGCGAGGGTTGGAGAGGTAGTTCGATGGATGGGAGAACGGCGAGGGTTGGAGAGGTAGTTCGATGGATGGGAGAACGGCGAGGGTTGGAGAGGTAGTTCGATGGATGGGAGAACGGCGAGGGTTAGAGAGGTAGTTCGATGGATGGGAGAACGGCGAGGGGTAGAGAGGTAGTTCGATGGATGGGAGAACGGCGAGGGTTGGAGAGGTAGTTCGATGGATGGGAGAACGGCGAGGGTTAGAGGTAGTTCAATGTATGGGAGAACGGCGAGGGTTGGAGAGGGAGTTCGATGGATGGGAGAACGGCGAGGGTTGGAGAGGTATTTCGATGGATGGGAGAACGGCGAGGGTTGGAGAGGTAGTTCGATGGATGGGAGATCGGCGAGGGTTGGAGAGGTAGTTCGATGGATGGGAGAACGGCGAGGGTTAGAGAGGTAGTTCGATGGATGGGAGAACGGCGAGGGGTAGAGAGGTAGTTCGATGGATGGGAGAACGGCGAGGGTTGGAGAGGTAGTTCGATGGATGGGAGAACGGCGAGGGTTAGAGGTAGTTCAATGGATGGGAGAACGGCGAGGGTTGGAGAGGTAGTTCGATGGATGGGAGAACGGCGAGGGTTGGAGAGGTAGTTCGATGGATGGGAGAACGGCGAGGGTTGGAGAGGTAGTTCGATGGATGGGAGAACGGCGAGGGTTGGAGAGGTAGTTCGATGGATGGGAGAACGGCGAGGGGTAGAGAGGTAGTTCGATGGATGGGAGAACGGCGAGGGTTGGAGAGGTAGTTCGATGGATGGGAGAACGGCGAGGGTTGGAGAGGTAGTTCGATGGATGGGAGAACGGCGAGGGTTAGAGAGGTAGTTCGATGGATGGGAGAACGGCGAGGGTTGGAGAGGTAGTTCGATGAATGGGAGAACGGCGAGGGTTAGAGAGGTAGTTCGATGGGAGAACGGCGAGGGTTAGAGAGGTAGTTCGATGGGAGAACGGCGAGGGTCGGAGAGGTAGTTCGATGGATGGGAGAACGGCGAGGGTTGGAGAGGTAGTTCGATGGATGGGAGAACGGCGAGGGTTGGAGAGGTAGTTCGATGGATGGGAGAACGGCGAGGGTTGGAGAGGTAGTTCGATGGATGGGAGAACGGCGAGGGTTAGACAGGTAGTTCGATGGATTTGAGAACGGCGAAGGTTGGAGAGGTAGTTCGATGGATGGGAGAACGGCGAGGATTGGAGAGGTAGTTCGATGGATGGGAGAACCGCGAGGGTTGGAGAGGTAGTTCGATGGATGGGAGAACGGCGAGGGGTAGAGAGGTAGTTCGATGGATGGGAGAACGGCGAGGGTTGGAGAGGTAGTTCGATGGATGGGAGAACGGCGAGGGTTGGAGAGGTAGTTCGATGGATGGGAGAACGGCGAGGGTTGGAGAGGTAGTTCGATGGATGGGAGAACGGCGAGGGTTAGAGAGGTAGTTCGATGGATGGGAGAACGGCGAGGGTTGGAGAGGTAGTTCGATGGATGGGAGAACGGCGAGGGTTGGAGAGGTAGTTCGATGGATGGGAGAACGGCGATGGTTAGAGAGGTAGTTCGATGGATGGGAGAACGGCGAGGGTTGGAGAGGTAGTTCGATGGATGGGAGAACGGCGAGGGTTAGAGAGGTAGTTCGATGGATGGGAGAACGGCGAGGGTTGGAGAGGTAGTTCGATGGATGGGAGAGCGAACTGGCGAAAGTGGGGAGGGTGGGGAAAGAGACTGAGGAAAGAGGAGTTTGAGAGAGGAGAGAGAGGAAAATGAGGGACAAATAGCTTGAGAGGAAGTGCCGATGAAGAGGAAGAGGAATGTAAGAGTGAGGGGTTCAATGAGGTAGAGAGAGGGGACGAAGGCGTTAGAGATGGGGAGAGAGAGGGCAGCAGGGGGTGTGTTGCAGACAATGCGAAGAATGGAAAAGAGAAGGGGAGATTAGGGACAAGGGCATCATGGGAAGATAAGAAAGTTGAGAGGGATGAAATAGGGGCAAAGAGTAGTAGATAGTGTAACAGACGGTGAGAGAAATGGATAGAAAAGATGAGGGAAGAGATGATGCATGAGTGTGCAGAGAAAGGAGCGAAGTTGAGATGAGGGGGAGAAATTGTGTAGTTTGAAATTTGAGAGAGTGGATTTTAAAGTATTATAAAACGCTCCGTCAACACTGACTCCCAACAACACTCTTCCCATGGTGTTGCTGATTTGCCTGCCAGAACAGAGCGTTCCCAACTTTCGCCTGGTCAGTGACCCATCCGCACCACTGCCCCTATGACAAACTCCTCTCATTCCGTCCTCCCAAACAACAATCCCCAACATTCCATAGGGCTCCGTCTATTCAGCTCTGCATGGTGCTCCCTCCGCGCCGCCCTTCGCAAAGCGCAGCATCCTCTCTGACGTCCCCACCATCTCACAGTGCCTCCCCCTAGTCGCCGCTCCCAACGAATTCCTCCTGAGAAATCCACCAGCAGCGAATCGCAGGGGCAACTGTGCGCCTGTCCTAACATCTCTCTGCAGGACTGGACACAGCAGCTAAACACAATCAAACCAACAAAGATGATACTGACCTCCATCTGTCCGGATGCGGGGCGCCGACAGGGAAATGACTTTGGGCTCCATGTACGATACATCAGGTTCAACTGGGAGTAAAACACTGACATCAGAAACTGTGCCCCATCACATACTCCCGGGGTCAGACATAGAGGAAATCTCCTTCCAAATAGCCGCATCACGCACTCCCGTGTCAGAGACAGAGTGAATCTCCCTCCACACCGTCCCATCACACACTCCCGGGGTCAGACACACAGTAAACCTCCCTCCACACCGTCCCATCACACACTCCCGGGGTCAGAAAACGACTGAATCTCTCTCCACAACGTCCAATCACAGAGATCCGGGTCAGACACATAGAGAATATCCCTCCACACCGTCCCATCACACACAGCCGGTGTCAGACACATAGTGAACCACCTTCCACACCATCCCATCACACACTCCCCAGTCAGACACAGAGTGAATCTCCCTTCACACCGCCCCATCACAAACTCCAGGGGTCAGACACAAAGTGAATCTCACTCCTCCCCGTTCCATCACACACTCGCGGGTTCAGACACAGAGTGAATCTCCCTCCACAGCGTCCCATAACACACTCCCGGGGTCAGACACAGAGAGAATCTCCCTCCAGACCGTCGCATCACACACTCCCGGGGTCAGACACAAAGTGAACCTTCTTCCACACCGTCCCATAACACACACCCGGGGTCAGACAGAGTGAATCTTCCGCCACACCGTCCCATCACACACTCCCGGTGTCAGACACAGACTGAATCTCCCTCCGCCCCATCCCATCACACATTCCCGGGGTCGGACACAGAATGAATCTTCCTCCATACCGTCCCATCACAGACTGCCAGGGTCATACGCAAAAGGACGCTACTTGCACACTGTCCCATCACAGGCCATCGACGACGCAGATTGAAACTCCCTCCTTCTGTCCTTCTGCCCCACTAACCTCGGGAAGAAGACCTTGAAATAGTTTTTATGGCGTTTATATTCATGTACGTCTCACTTTCGCCCATCCTGTTGAGTATTCTCCGCGGCTGTGAGATCAAAAGTGGAAGCTGCCGTTGACAGCGGAGTCAAGCCGGCAAAATAAAATAAATAAATAAATAAATAAACAGATAAATAAATATATAGATAGATAGATAGGTAAGCAAATAAACAGACAAACAAACAAACAAATGAATAAATAAATAAATGTCCCCCCCCCAAAAAAAAAATAGTTAATTAATTAACAGCTGATAAAGAGAGGAACCGCGAGCAGGGCGCTCCGGGAAGTTTTTGCGAAAGTGTTGTCCAGAAAGAAAAGAGTGGCTGGGGACGGGGTGCTGTAGTCAAAGTGAGAGGAAAGAGGTGGATATTGAGAAGGATATTAAATTTGAGACGGACAGTGTATTGTATAAGGTAAGGGAAACACGTAGAGAAGTTAAAGAACCTATGACGATTAAAGAGGATGAATTACTGCCACTTTTAAGGAATATTAAAGTGCATAAATCTCCAGATCCTGACAGGATTTTTCCGAGGTCCTTGAGGGAAGATAGTGCCGAAATAGTAGGGGGTCTGACAGAAATATTTCAGATGTCATTAGAACCGGGAATGGTTCCGGAGGATCAGGGTATTGCTCAGGTGGTTCCATTATTTAAAAAGGGTTCTAAGAGTAAACCTAGCAATTATTTGCCTGTCAGATTGGCGTCAGTGGTGAGTAAATTAATGGAAAGTATTGTTAGAGATGGTATTTATAATTATCTAGATAGACTGGGTCTGATTAGGAACAGTCAGCATGGATATGTGCGTGGAAGGTCATATTTGACAAATTTTATTGAAATTTTGAAGAGGTTACAAGGAAAGTTGACGAGGGTAAAGCAGTGGATATTGTCTGTATGGACTTCATTAAGGCCTTTGACAAATTAGTTACGAAGGTTCAATCGTTAGGTATTAATATTGAAGTAGTAAAATGGATTCAACAGTAGCTGAATGGGAGATGCCAGAGAGCAGGGGTGGATAACTGTTTGTCAGGTTGGAGGCCAGTGACTAGCGGTATGTCTTAGGGATTTGTATTAGGTCCAATATTTTTTGTCATTTACATTAATGATCTGGATGATGAGGTGGTGAATTGGATTAGTCAGTATGCAGATGATACTAAGACAGGTGGCGTTGTGGATAATGAAATAGGTTTTCAAAGCTTGCTGAGAGACTTAGGCCAGTTAGAAGAGTGGGCTGACCGATGACAGATAGAGTTTAATGCTGATAAGTGTGAGTGCTACATTTTGGTAGGAATAACCCAAACAGGACATACATAATAATTGGCAGGGCATTCAAGAATGCTGTAGAACAGAGTGATCTGGGAATAATCGTGCATAGTTCCATAAAGGTGGAATCTCATGTGGATAGGGTGGTGAAGAAAGCTTTTGGTATGCTGGCCTTTATAAATCAGAACATTGAGTTTAGGGGTAGGGGTGTAATATTAAAATTGTACAAGGCATTGGTGAGGCCAAATTTGGAGTATTGTGTACAGTTCTGGTCAGCGAATTATAGGAAAGATGTCAGCAAAATAGAGAGAGGACAGAGGAGATTTACTGGAATGTTACCTGGGTTTCAGCACCGAAGTTACAGTGAAAGGTTGAACAAGTTAGATATTTATTCTTTGGAATGTAGAAGGTTAAGGGGGGTCTTGATACAGGTATTTAAAATTATGAGGGCGATAGATATAGTTGAGGTGGATAGGCTTTTTCCAGTGAGATTAGGGGAGATTCAAACAAGAGGACATGTTTTGAGAGTTGGGGGCAAATGTTTAAGGATAACACCATGAGGCATTTCTTTACTCAGAGAGTCGTAGGTGTGTGGAACGAGCTTCCAGTAGACGTGGTAGAGGCAGGTTCGGTATTGTTATTTAAAGTAAAATATGGATATGTATAATGACAGGAAAGGAATGGAGGGGTATTGACTGAGTGCGGGCCAGTGGGAGTAGGTAGGGGTAAGCGTTGGCACGGACTAGAAGGGCTGAGATAACTCGTTTCCGTGCTGTACCCGAAGCCCCTTTCGCTAAAGCTCGCCTCATCTTCCCCACCGGAAAGTAGGGGCGCATCGAGAGGGGACGAACCTTAGGATTGAGAAAGGAATTAAAGGGTGAGAAAGAGGGAAACGGCTTGAGAGGGAGGTGGAGAGGAAGAGAGGGAATAGAGAATGGGCTAAGAAAGAGTAGAGGTAGGGTAAAATTTGGGCGATAAAATTAGTTAGGGCGATAGTAATTGAACATGGAACATAGAATAGTACAGCACAATACAGGCCCTTCGGCCAACAATGTTGTGCTGACCCTCAAACCCTGTCTCCCTTATAAATCCCCACCTTAAATTCCTCCATATAACTGTCTAGTAATCTCTTGAATTTCACTAGTTTATCTGCTTCGACCACTGACTCAGGCAATGCATGCCACGCAACAACCACACTCTGAGTGAAAAACCTTCCTCTAATATACCCCTTGAACTTCCCTCCCCTTACCTTAAAACCATGTCCTCTTATACTGATTAGTGGAGCCCTGGGGAAGAGGCGCTGGCTGTCCATTCTGTCTATTCCTCTTAATATCTTGTACACATCTATCATGTCTCCTCTCATCCTCCTTCTCTCCAAAGAGTAAAGCCCTAGCTCCCTTAACCTCTGATCCTAATCGATAATCTGTAAACTAGGCAGCATCCTGGTAAATCTTCTCTGTACCCTTTCCAATGCTTCCACATCCTTCCTATAGTGAGGCAACCAGAACTGGCCAGAGTACTCCAAGAGAGGCCTAACTAGGGCTTTATAGAGCTGCACCTTTACATCGCATCTCTTAAACTCTGTCCTTTGACTTATGAAAGCTATCACCCCATAAGCTTTCTTAACTATGCTATCTACCTGTGAGGAAACTTTTAGGGATATGCGGACATGTACCCCCAGATCCATCTGCTCCTCCAAACTACCAAGTATCCTGCCACTTACTTTGTACTCCGCCTTGGTGTTTGTCCTTCCAAAGTGTACCACCTCACACTTCTCCGGGTTGAACTCCATCTGCCACATCTCAGCCCACTTCTGCTTCCTAACCATGTCTATCTGCAATCATCGACACTCCTCTACACGATCTACAACACCACCAACCTTTGTGTCGTCTGCAAACTTGCCAACCCACCCTTCTGCACCCACATCCAGGTCGTTAATGAAAAGCACAATAAGTAGTCGTCCCAGAACAGATCCTTGTGGGAAACCACGAGTCAGAACCCTCCAATCTGCATGTACTCCTTCCACCACGACCCTCTGCCTTCTGCAGGCAAGACAATTCTGAATTCATCTGGCCAAACCTCAGTGGATCCCATGCCTTCTGACTTTCTGAATAAGCCTACCTTGTGGAACCTTTTAAATGCCTTACTAAAATCTATGTAGATCACATCCCTTGTACTACCCTCATCTATTTACCTGGTCACCTCCTCAATGAACTCTATCAGGCTTGTTAGGCACGATCTGCCCTTCACAAAGCCATACTGACTGTCCCTGATCAGACCTAAATGCTCTATATGCCCATGGATCCTATCTCTAAGAATCTTTTCCAACAGCTTTCCCACAACAGACGTAATACTCACTAGTCTATAAATACCTACTCTATCCGTACTACCTTTTTTGAACAAGGGTTCAACATTCGCCTCCCTCCAATTCTCCGGTACCATTCCTATGGACAATGAGTACATAAAGATCCTAGCCAGAGGTTCAGCAATCTCTTCCCTTGCGTCATACAACAGCCTCGGGAATATTCCACCAGGACCCGGGGACATATCCGTCCTAATGTATTTTTATCAACTCCAACACCTCCTGCCACTTCATATCAACATGCTCCAGAACATCAGCTTCATTCCTGTTGTTCTCAACGTGTTCAAGTTCCCTCTCAGTGGTGAATACTGAAGAGAATTATCCAGTGAGCACCTCGTTCACTTACGCGGCGTTCAGGCACGACTTCCCACTTTTATCTCTAATCGGTCCTACCTTCACTTCTGTCATCCTTTTGTTCTTCACATAATTGAAGAATGCCTTTGGGTTTTAATTTACCCTAACCGCCAAGGCCTTCTCATGCACCCTTCTTGCTTTTCTCAGCCCCTTCTTAAGCTTCTTTCGTGCTAATCTATATTCCTGTATAGACTCATCTGATCCTTACTTCCTAAACCTCATATATGATGCCTTCTTCCACCTGACAAGATTTTCCACTTCACTTGTCATTCCTGGTTCCTTCACCCAGCCATCCTTTATCTTCCTCACCGGGACAAATTTATCCCTAACATCTCGCCAGATAGTAGAGGAAGGTTCTTGTTTTACTCGGAGTGTGGTTGTTGCGTGGAATGCACTGCCTGTGTCAGTGGTGCAAGCAGATACACCAGTGAAATGTAATACACTACTGGACAGCTTTATGGATGAATTTAAGGTGGTCGGATGGTTATATGGTGGGCAGGGTTTACGGTTCGGCACAGCTTTGTCGTCTGTAGGGCCTGGACATTGCTATACTCTTTTATGTTTTAACACTGTCATGCATTTCTTATTTGTCATTACAACCAATAAAGCATTACTCAGCGGAAGGTTCTTGCCTGTCCTGACTGTCGGCTGTGGTAACATTTCCTCAGCCTAGTAATGTCACCCCGCTTCCTTTAATTCCTTTGCTTTCTCAAGTCTAAAAATAGGGAAACAAGAAACCTTGTGCTCTCCTGCTTAATCCTCCTACACCCAATTCCCAGTAATGGTAACAATGTCATAATTCACTGTAGTCATTTATTTCCTGAACTCAACCGCCTTTCTTTAAAGCTCCCTGCATTGAAATATACCATTATTACATCTGGGAGATTGTCTGTGTCTTCCCTAGTGAGGAGATCCGACGTAACTGCTCATCTTGTCTGCCATTTCATTGTACCCCGTAATACATTCACTCTTTTCTACAGTCAAGGGCCCTACTTTGGTTTTAACTACTATGTTTCCTCTTCACATACCTAAAGAAGCTTTTACTAACCTCTTTTATAATTTAGTCTAGCTTAACTTCGTACCTCATTTGTTCTCCCCTTATTGCCTGTTTAGTTATCTATTGTGGCGCTTTAAAAAGTTCCCAATCCTCTGGCTTCCCGCTCATCTTTGTCATGTTATACTTCTTTTTTTTGAGTTTTATACTGTCTTTGACTTACCTTGTTCAACAAGGTCGCCCCCCACTCCCCGTAGAATCTTTCTTCCTCTTTGGAATGAACTGATCCTGCACCTTCTGTATTATTCCCAGAAATACCTGCCATTGATGTTCCACTGTCTACCCTGGTAGGGTATCCTTCCACACAACGTTGGCTCGTTCCTCCCTCATGGCTCCTTAGTCCCCTTTGTTCAGCTGTTGTTATGACACATCCGATTTCCCTTCTCTCTCTAAAATTGTAGATTAATAGTTATCATATTATGGTCACCATCTCCTAATGGCTCCTTAACATCGAGTTCCCTGATCAAATCCGGCTCATTACACAACATTAGACCAATAATTGTCTTCTCGCTGGTAGGCTTCAGAACAAGCTGCTCTAAGAATCCATCTCGGAGGCACTCAGCTAACTCCCTTTCCTGGTGTCCTGTACCAACCTGCATGTTGAAATCCGCCATTACAAGCTTAACATTACCTTTGCGACATGCTAATTTTAGCTCTTGATTCTACTTGCACCTTAATTTCAGACTATTATTTGGAGGCCTATAGATAACTCCCATTAGAGTCTTTTTCCACTTACAATTTCTCAGTTCTATGCATACAGACTCAACATCTCCTGCTTCACAGTCAGCCCTCGCAGGGGTCTAAATTTCATTCCTCACAAGCATATCCACCCCACCCTCTCTGCTCACGTCACCATCCTTTCTATGGTAGGTATACCGTTGTATATTCATTTCCCAGTTGAAAGTGGAAGATGTGTTCAAATCGGAGAAATGTTAGGTGGTACAGTTTGGAAGGAGAAACTCCAAGACAGAGTACAAAGTAAATGGCAGGATAATTGGTAGTGTGGAGGAGCAGAGAGATCTGGGGTTACATGTCCACAGATCCCTGAAAGTTGCCTTAAAGATAGATAGAGTAGTTAAAAAAGCTTCTGGAGTGTTAGCTTTCAGACCTCGAGGGATCCAGTATTAGTGTCCCGATTTAATGATGCAGCTTTAGAAAGCCCTGGTTAAGCCACACTTGGAGTACTGTCTGTTCGCCTCACTATAGGAAGGATGTGGAAGCAATGGAAAGGGTTAAGTGGAGATTTACCAGGATGCCGCCTGGATTAGAGAGTATACATTATGAACAGTGATTAAGGGAGCTAGGGTTTTACACTTTGGAGAGAAGGAGAATGAGAGGAGACATGACACAGCTACACAACTTATTAAGAGGAACGGATAGTGTCGACAGCCAGCGCCACTCCCCTCGGGCACCACTGTTCAGTACAAAACCATAAGGAATTAAGGTAAGGGGTGGGGTTAAAGGAGAGATATTAGAGGAAGGTTGTTTTCACTCAGAGAGTGGTTGGTGCGTGGAAAGCTCTGCTTGAGTCAATAGTGGAGGCAGATACACCAGTGAAATTTTAGAGAATACTGGGCAGGTATATCTGGTGTTAAATGGGAGGCAGGGTTTAAGGGACGGCAAAGGTTTGTGGGCCGAGGGGCCTGTACAGTGCGGTACTATTCGATGTTCGATGTTGTAACATTGTCATGCATAGCTTATTCATCATTCCCACCCATAAAGTCTCACTTAGAGGAATTCTATTGCCTGTTCTGACTGTTCGCTGCGGTTATATTTTCTCAGTATGGTAATGTCACCCCTCCTCCTGCCATACCTTCCGCTTTCTCACGTCTAAAAATAGGGAACCGGGAAATATCGTGATCTCCTGCTTGCTACGCCCACACCCAATTTTCAGTATTGCTTGCAATGTCATAATTCAGTGTAGTGATCCATTGCCTGAGCCCAATCTCCGTTCTCTAATGCTTCCTTTATTTAAAAATATCACCATTATATCTGGGAGATTGTCTGTGTTATCTAGTGAATATAGATCCAAAGTAACTGTTCATCTCGTCTGCCACTTCCTTGTTCACCATAAAAAAATTCACCCGTTTCAACCTTTAAAGGACCTAACTTTTGTATTGACTAATAGGTTTCCCCTTCCGCTACCTAAAGAAGCCTTTTCTATCCTCTTTTATATTCTTGGCGAGCTTACCTTCGTAACTCATTCTTTCTTCGCGTATTGCCTTCATAGTTTTCTTCTGTTGTTCCTTAAAAGTTTCCCAATCCTCAGGCTTGCCCGCTAATCTTTGCTATGCTATATTCTTCTCTTTTATTTTTATACTGTCCTTGACTTTCCTTGTCAGACACGGTCGCCCCCTACTTCCCTTAGCATCTTTCTTCCTTTTTGAAATGAACTGATACTGCACCTTCTGTATTATTCCCAGAGATACCTGCCATTGTTGTTCCACTGTCATCCCTGCTAGGTATCCTTCCAGTCAACTCTGGCTAGTTCCTCCCAAATCGCTGCATTGTCCCCTATGTTCAACTGTAATACTGACACTTCCGATTTTCCCTTCTCCCTCTCAAATAGATTAAAACATCATATTATGGTCACCACCTATAAACGGCTTTTTACATCGAGTTCTCTTAACAAATCCGGTTCATTACACAACATTAGCTCCAGAATTGCCTTCTCCCTGGTAGGCTCCAGTACAAGCTGCCCTAAGAATCCATCTCGGAAGCACTCCACAAACTCCCTTTCTTAGGGTCCAGTACCAACCTGATTTTCCCAGCCTACCTGCATGTTGAAATCCCCCATTACAACCGTAGCATTACCATGGCGACAAGTTATTTTTGCTCTAGATTGAACTTGCGCCCCATATCCAAGTTACTATTTGAAGGCTTTGAGATAACTGTCATTAGGGTATTTTTACCCTTACAATCTCTCAGTTCTATGCATACAGATTCTACATCTCCTGATTCACAGTCACCCCTCGCAAGGGACTGAATTTTATTCCTCACCAGCATATCCACCCCACCCTCTCTGCCCTCCTGACCGTCATTTCTATGGGAGGTATACTGTTGTATATTCATTTCCCAGTTGAATGTGTTCAAATCGGAGAAATGTTAGGTGATACACTTTGGAAGGAGAAACTCCAAGACAGAGTTCAAAGTAAAGAAAAGGATACCTGGTAGTGTGGAGGAGCAGAGGGATCTGGGGGTACATGTCCACAGATCCCTGAAAGTTGCTTTACTGATATATAGTTTAGTTAAGAAAGCTTGTGGAGTGTTAGCTTTCAGAACTCGGGGGATCCAATATTAGTGTCGCGATTTAATGATGCAGCTTTAGAAATCCCTAGTTAGGACACACTTGGTAAACTGTAACCAGAATGGTCGACTCAATATAGGTAGGATATGGAAGCCTTGGAAAGTTTACAGATGAGATATACCAGGATATACCAGGTTTAGAGAGTATGCATTGTTATCAGGGAATAAGGCAGCTGGGGCTTTACTTTTTGGACAGAAGGTGGACGGGAGGAGACATGACAGAGATATACAAGATAATAAGAGGAATAGATAGGGTGGGCTGCCAGCGCCGCTTTCCCAAGGCACCGCTGCTCAATACAAGAGGATATGGCTTTAAGGTAAGGGGTAGGAAGTTCAACAGGGATATTACAGGATTTTTATTTTCACACAGAGATAGGTTGATGCGTGGAAGGGACTGCCTCAGTCAGTGATGGAGGCAGATACACCAGTGAAATTTAAGAGACTACTGGACAGGTATATGGAGGAATTTAAGGTGGGTGGTTATATGAGAGTCTGAGTTTAAATGTCGGAACAACTTTGTGGGCCGACGGGCTTGTAATGTTTTGTACTTGCAATGTTCTATATTCTATGGTGTAACATTGCCATACATTTTTTATTCATCATTTCCACCCAGAAAGCGTCACTTAGAGTAATTCTCTTGCTTGTCCTATCTGTTCACTGCGGTAACATTTTCTTAGTTTAGTAATGTCATCACTCCTCCTTCAATTCCTTCCGCTTTCTCACGACTAAAAATAGAGAAATGCGAAATATCGTGATCTCCTGCTTGCTCCTTCTAAACCCAATTCTTAGTAATGGCTGCAATGTCATAATTCACTGTATTGATTCATGTCCGGAGCTCAACCGCCTTTCTTTAAAGTTTCCTGCTGTGAAATATACGGAGCTCAGGGCACCAATCGCATTACTCATAAAGTCTTGATATCTGTCTTTTTCTGGAGCTCTAAGTCACATCCCCCTGCAACTCAAGTTCAACAACTCTCTCAAAAACTCTCATGCACCGTACTGACAAGCCTTCCCGCTGGGATATCAGTTTCCCCCCAGTTCAGGTGTAACCCGTCTTCCATCTCTTCTATCGAGATCCCAACTCCCTTGGAAAAAAAAATACAATGATTCCAAATTTTGGAGCCTTCCCACTTACACCTCGTGCTAAACTATATTGCCTTCCTATGTCTGGACACATTGGGATCGGTAGTGGTCCTGTCCTTTAATTTAATAACTAAATCTTTCACATTGCAAAACCACCTACCCGTACATACTGATTTCATTTGTACATATATGTTGCTCACTCTCTCACTTAAGAATCACAGAGAAGGATTGGTGCGCTGTGAAAGGAGGAAGGAAGAGGAGAAGAGTGGGACCACAGAAAGGGTGTTCAGTTTGCAGCCTTTGGAGCAGAACGTGTGAATTACCGTTTACCTGCTCCCTAACTCTGATTGGAGTCAGATTAAACGTCGAAATCTACTGACCCATGACTAGGTGACAGAGACAGAGCGAGAATCCCTCCATACTATCCCATCACACACTCCTGGAAACATACACTGAGTAACGCTCCTTCTGCAACGATTAGTCACACACTGCGGGGTCATACACAGAGTGAAGCTCCGTCCACACCGTCCCATCACACACTCCCTGGGTTAGACAAACAGCGAATCTCCCTAAATATTATGCCATCACACCCACACCGAGAAGATCTATCATCTATCATCAGAAGCAGAAATTCCGGATAGATTACTAATAACATAAGCCAAACGAAGAAAAGTCAGCTATTCGGCCCATCGAGTCTGCTCCGCCATTTTATCATGAGCTAAACCATTCTCCAATTTTGTCCCACTCGCCCGCCTTCTCACCATAAACTTTGATGCCCTGGCCACTCAGATACCTATCAATCTCTGCCTTAAATACCCCAGTGACTTTGCCTCCACTGCCGCCCTTGGCAACAGATTCCAGAAGTTCACTACACTCTGGATAAAAAAAAATGCTTTGCATCTCTGCTCTGAATGGGCGCCCTGCGTTCCTCAAGTCACGTCCTCTCGTGCAAGACTCCCCCGCCATGGGAAACAACTTTGCCACATCCACTTTGTCCATGCCTCTCAACATCAAAATTATTCTCCTGGGTACCCCTTGATTCTTCTAAACTGCAAGGAATACAGTCCAAGTGCAGTCAAACGTTTTTCATATGTTAACCCTCTCATTCCCCGAATCATTCCAGTGAATCATCTCTGAATCCTCTCCAACGTCAGTACATCTTTTCTTAAATAAGAACCAAGTTGCTCACTATTCCAACTGAGGTCTTACCAGTTGCTTATAGAGCCTCAACATCACATCGCTGCTCCTATCCACTATTCCTCCAGAAATGAATGCCAACATTGCATTCGCCTTCTTCACCACAGACTCAAACTGGAGGTTAACCTTAAGGGAATCCTGCACGAGGAACTTTGAATTCCCTCTCCATTTAAATAATACTCTGCCCGTTTATTTCTTCTACTAATGTGCTTGACAATACACTTTTCAAAATTGTATTAATTTTGCCGCTTCTGCTCCCATTCTCGCAAACTATCCAAGTCTCCATGCAGGCTCTCTGTTTCCTCAGCACCAGCGGCGCCTCCACCTATCTTGGTATCGGCAGAAAACTTAGCCACAACGTCATTTATTCCATAATCCAAATCGTTGTTTTACAACGTACGTTAGAAGTGGCCCCAACCCGGACCCCTGTGGAAAACCAGTTGTAGCCGGCAGCCAGCCAGAATGGGATTCCTGTATTCCCACTCTCTGATTCCTTCCAATCAGCCAACGCTCTGTCCACGTATGCAGTTGTGTGAGCCCTCCTGTTCCTCCTTCTGTCCGGGCCGATTCGCCAAAGGGGGAAAAAAAAATAAGACCGGCTTCTAAGTTAATTAGGTTAATTAATGGAGATGACCGGCCTTACCTGACTAGGAGCAAGGCCGAAGCCTCTCGAGCAATAAGATTCTTACTCTGTCTCCCACTACTCTGTCGCCCACTCCGTTAATATGCTCGCTTTTGAAACTCTCCGCTGTCTCAGAGGACGATCTTCACGCGCTTGCGCAGTCGGGCCCCGTAAAACTGCCGAAGAAATGTTCCCTCCTCTTTCCTCCACAACACAGCGCTTCTCACACACACGCAGACACACAGCCTCTGACACAGACGGACAATTCAGCTCTTCCGGAATGGTGAAAGGTAGGAAGCTAGTGGGGAAGATGGGAATGGTGAGAGGGAGAGAAGTCTCGGGAGGCGCCTGAGGGTGGAATTGAGGGAGACGACAAGTGGAGGGAAGGGGTGGAGGGCTGGGGTTCAGGGAGTTAGGGAAAGCGAAAAGTTGGGATGGGTGAGAAGGGGGAGTGTGGGAGGCCGCGGACGGAAACAGCCGAGAAAGTATAGAGGGAGATGGATTGAGAGAGAGTGAGGGCGGGTAATGGGGAAATGGTAAATCTGAATAATCCACATCAGGTCACACACCACACACAACATCTGAGACGGAATCTGGCCCTACAGGAACGGCGGAGTACAGGAACGGGGATTGTTGAGGGGAAAGTGCAAGATGGAGGGAGTTGGGCTCTTGTTTCTGTTTCGAGTAGCGTCTTATCTGGTAGGGCGGGAGAAGGGGGGACGCACATTATATCTGAAAGGGAAGTGTGGAGGGAGAAACATTCTGAGTCTGAACCATGGGTGTGTGATGGGACGGTGTGGAGTGAGCTTTGCTCTTTATCTGACCCCGGGAGTAGCGCTATAGGATAGTGTGATGGAAGCTTCACTCATTGTTTGACTCCAAAATAGTGTGATGTATCGTGCTTAGGGGGCGTCACTCAGTGTCTGTTTCCGGGAGTGTGTGATGTGATGATATGGAGGGAGCTTCTCGATCTGACTGACGGAGCCGTAGACTAATATATCTTTGGCGTTGGAACAGCTTCCAATCAGAGATCAGGAGCTGGGAAAATGTGTTTAAAAAGCAGCGCCTCGTGTTTGTTTGAGCAAGAGTCAATCGGGGAAGCGGATTCATTAGCAAGGAAAAAATAAAGCTAAGACAGGGACAAGCTCTTGGTAGGTTTGTTTTCAGTTTATTTATTGTTTCCTTCTTTATAACTGCACAGCTAGAACAGTAGGCATGCCTGGCAGGAGAGCTGAATGCTCCTCTTGCAGGATGTGGGGCGGCAAGGAGAACTTCAGTGTCTCCTGTGGGAAGTGCATCCAGATTCTAACACTTGCCGTTAAAGAATTGGAACCTGAACAAGATGAACTCGGGATCATTCGGGAATCTGAGGGGTGATAAGGTGGACATATTGGTAGGAAGTTAGATCCAATGTGAAGTTCACAGGAAAATGGGTGACATTCAGGAAGGGGAACGTGGTTAAACAGACAGGACTGTGCAGAGACCCCTTGTGGCCAAGCCGCTGAACAACTGGTAGAGCGCTTTCTGCACTTCTGGGTGAGGGAGATGGGTGCAAATGAGAAGCAGAGGAAAGTCTCACCGGTCAGGTCTCTGGCACTGAGTATTACTCTTTGGCTTGGCTGCATTATCGATCACCTAACAATCCTGAGGATTTAGAGGAGCAATTCTGTTCAGAGTTCGCAGACCGTTGCAAGGAACGTAAGTTTTTTGGTAACTTTGACTTTCTAGGTATTGACTGTGGTCTTTTCCATACGGTGAAAAGACCAGTGTGATACTTTATCAAGTGTTTGAAAGAAAGTTGCTTAAATCAGTACTTATGAAGGCCGAACGAGAGAGGGCAATACTTCATCTCCGTCTACGGAAGGGGACAAGGCAGGGAATAAATCCAAAGGCTTTTCCAATTATATTAATAGCAGAAGGAGAGTGAAGGATAAAATTGGTCCCTTAGAGAATCAGAGTGGACAGCTATGTCCGGAGCCAAAAGAGATAGGGTGGCTTTTGAGCAATTGCTTTCCTTCTGTGTTCACTAAGGAGAAGTATATTGAATTGTAAGGGAAACAAGTCGGGTAGTTATGGAAACTATGATGTAAAAAAGAAGAGTAAGTACTGGCGCTTTTAAAGAATATAAAAGTAAATTAGTTTCCGGGTCCTGATAGGATTTTGCCTGGGACCTTGAGGGAAGTTAGTGCAGAAATAGAAGGAGCGCTGACAGTAATATTTCAAATGTCATTAGCAACAAGAATGGTGCCGGACGATTGGCGTATTGCTCATGTGGTTCCATTGTTTAATAAGGGTCTAAGAGTAAACCGAGCAGTTATCGGCTTGTAAGTTTAACGTCTGTGGTGGGTAACGTAATGGAAAGTATTTTTAGAGATGGCATATACAATCATCTGGATAAAAAGGGTCTGATTAGGAACAGTCAACATGGATTTGTGTGTGGAAGGTCATATTTGACAAATCTTATTGCATTTTCTGAAGATGTTGCTAGAAAATTTGACGAGGGTTAGGCGGTGGATGTTGTCTATATGGACTGCAGTCAGGCCTTTGTCAAGGCTCCGCACCGAAAGTTAGTTAGAAAGGTTCAATCTGTAGGTATTACTATTGAAGTAGTAAAATGGATTCAACAGAGGCTGGACGGGAGATGCTAGAGAATAGTGATGGATATCTGTTTGTCATGTTGGAGGCCGGTGACTAGTGGTGTCCTTCAGGGATCTGTACAGGGTTTGTCATTTATATTAATGATCTGGATGTCGGGGTGGTAAATTGGATTAGTAAGTATGCAGATGATACTAAGGTAGGTGGCGTTGTGGGCAATGAAGTAAGTTTTCAAAGCTTGCAGAGAGATTTAGGGCAGTAAGAAGAGTCGGCTGAAAGACGGCAGATGCGGTTTAATGCTGATAAGTGTGAGGAATACATTTTGGTAGGAGTAATCATATTACGACAATCATGGTAAATGGTAGGGCATCGAGAAATACAGTAAAACAGAGTGATCAAGGAATAATGGTGCATAGTTCCCTGAAGGTTGAATCTCATGTGGATAGGGTGGTGAAGAAAGCTTTTGGTATGCGGACCTTTTTAAATTAGAGCATTGAGTATAGGAGTTGGGATGTAATGTTAAAATTGTGCGTGGCTTTGAGGCCAAATTTGGAGTATTGTGTACAGTTCACGTCTCCGAATTATAGGAACGATGTCAATAAAATAGAGTGAGTACAGTGAAGATTTACTAGAATGTTACCTGGATTTCAGCACCTAAGTTACAGAGAAAGGTTGAACAAGTTACGTCTTTATTCCTTAGATCGTAGAAAGCTGAGAGGTGACTTGATAGAGGTATTTAAAATTATGAGGGTGTTTGATTGAGCTGATGTGGTCAGGCTTTTTCCATTGAGAGTAGAGGAAATTGAAACAAGAAGATGTAAGGTGAGAAATAGAGTGCAAAAGTTTCGGGGTGACACGAGGGGGAATTTCTTTATGCAGAGAGTGGTAGCTGTCCAGAAGGAGCTTCCAGTAGAAGTGGTAGAGGCAGATTCGATATTGTCCTATAAAAAATTGGATAGGTATACCAAAAGGAAAAGAATGGAGGGTTATTGACTGACTGCAGGTTGGTGGGACTAGGTGAGAGTAATCATTTGGCATGGACTAGACAGCCGAGAAGACCTGTTTCCGTGCTGTAATTGTTATATAGTGAAATAGAGCAGGAGGTTGTGTCGGGGACCACTTTGCATCTAGAGGATAGGTCTGACCACGGGATTATTTTCAAAATTAGAGAACGACCATCTTACATGTAGAGGTTTGGGGTGCACACATTGTGAATGGGGGAGGGGAGAGGAGTGCAGAAACACGAAGCGTCGAATTAAGACTGGGTGTGACGTGTTCCAGTCAACTCATTTATGTCAGGACGCACCCTTACAGGAAGCGTGTGGGAGTCGCTGAAGAAGATACAGAGGAACTTCTTTATGCAGAGAGTGTTAACTATGTGCAGAGGTCGGAAAATTTGTGTTTCATTTCCCTTTAGCGTCTGAGTACTTGGGAAAGAGATAGACAAGACTTCCGGTGAATATTAAACCAAGGATGAGGGGCGAACTAATACAGGACTATATCAGTACCTGGGACAGATACAGACCAGGCAGCCGGTGTATATCTCCGCCAGGGAGGAAATCATAGATATCAGAGTTTATGATGAGAGGGGACATTTTATAGGAGATGTGTGGGGCTAGATTTTGTTTACACCGACAGCGTGGGTGACTAGAATGCGCTGCCAGGGCTGCTGGTGGAGGCAGATCGATAGATGCCTTGAAGCAGAGGTTTCTCACACACGTCAATGTAGAGGGAATGGTGGGAGATGGATATCGGTAGAAGAAATAGTTTAGTTTCTTTGGAATAGCAGAGAGCTGTGGGATGAAATGTCTGCTATGTTCTATGATTTACGTTCACTTTTCAGCATGAGGCGAGGAGAGTGTTTTGAACTCAGAGGGAGGGAAGAGCAGCGGTGGGGTAGATCAGGGAACATGACGATGGATTAACAAAGAGAAGGAACGATTTTTCCACAGACGGCACGGGTAGTGAACGACCCACAAGGAGAGACAGATCGGACCGAAGCATATGGCTAATCTGCGTTTTAACAGCGACCCTCATTACCACGGGTATCTGCTGGAGGATTCATGGTGAGTTTCACACCGGTCGGAATGACCAAACTGCAGAGAATGGAAATGACCAGCCGCACATTCCCAACATAATCCCGAAACAACCATCATCGTGAAACAAACACATCCATCACTGTGGTACTGACGGGACTCTCACCGTGACTCCGACAGAACACCGGCCAACACATCCTGCAACATGATGCATCAAATCCCTCAACCTTAGAGTGACAGACGCCCTACTATAATCATGATTCACTGTAACACCCACACGCCCCTCGCTGTGGCACGGACACATCCTTCACTAATTCAGACACTTCAACCGTGATCACAACACATTCTTCGTCGTGACACAAACACAACCTTCACCGTGACACCGACACATCTCTCTGCGTGAGACCAGCACACCCGTCAGTGTGAGACCATACCCCTCACCAGGACACGGACTCTACACTCACTGCGACCATGACAAACCCCTCACTGAGATCAAGACACATCCCTCACCGTAACACCGAAATCCATCTCAGCCTGACCCGGTACACATCTCATCAGGTCACAGAAAGACCTATCACAGTGACACCGACACGAGTCTCACCGCAACAACGACATGTCCCTCAGGGTGACACGGAATTAACCATCACCATGTCACTGACGCATACTCGCACGTCACGATGATACCGATTCCCTTGACCGTGACACCAGCACACTCCTCAACTTGACACCAACAGCCCACTCAATCCTGAGACTGACACTCCACTCAGCGTGACATCTACACATCCGGAACATAATCCGCAGCAGCGCACCGAAACGTGACGCCCAATCACACGTCACTGTAAACGCTAAAGATCCTGTACCGTCCCTTCTAGTATCACAGATTCGTCAGTCTCAGATCTGCTCGGACTCAAACAACACTCTGCTTTGGAGAAGGCATCCAGAAATTTGCCACTTCTTTACCAGTATCAGAGGTGAGGCAACATCAGACCCCGCTCTTCATCAGACAGGCAGAGATATGGGATGTTGGGGAAAGACCTGCAATCTCTGACCCCGGGGGTGTGTGATCGGACGGTGTGCAAAGAGCTTCATTCCGTATCTGACTCCGTAATTGTCTGGTAGGAAATTGCGGAGGCTGCTTCAACGTTTCTCTAACCCTCGGAGTGTATGAAATAACGTTTCGGACAACTCCACTGCTGACCCCGGGAATGTGTGATGGAACGGTGTGGAGGGAGATTCACTCTGTGTCTGACACCGGGAATGTGTGATGGGACGGTGTGGAGGGAGATTCACTCTCTGTCTGACCAGGGGAATGTGTGATGGGACGGTGTGGAGGGAGATTCGCTCTGTGTCTGACCCCGGAAGTGTGTGTAGGGACGGTGTGGAGGGAGATTCACTCTGTGTCTGACCCCGGGAGTGTGTGATGCGACGGTGTGGAGGGAGATTCACTCTGTGTCAGACCCCGGGAGTGTGTGAATGGGCAGTGTAGAGAGTGTTTACTCTGTGTCTGACAGCGGGATTGTGTGATGGGACCATGCTCAGAGAGATCCAACCCATGTCTGACCCCTGAGGTGTGTTGTGGAACCGTGGAGAGAGAGTTTCACTCTGAACCCCTGACTGTATGATGGGACGGTGCAGCAGGCGCTTCATTCTGTGTCTGTATCTGGGAGTGTGTGATAGGACGGTGTGGAGGGAGATTCACTCTTTGTCTGAATCCGGGAGTGTGTGATGGGACAGTATGGATGGAATTTCGCTCTGTCTGAAACCGGGAGTGTATGATCGGATTGTAGAGAGAGAGCGTCTGTGTCTAACTCCTGGAGTGTGTGTTGGGACCGTGTGGAGGCAGCTTACCTCTGTTTCTAACACTTTGCTCTGTGGTGTGTTCAAAAGCTGTAGAGGGAGAATCACTCTCTCCGTGACATTTGTCATGTGTGACGAACACATTAATTATGTGAAGCTCAAAAGGATGACAGGAGTGAAGGTAGGACAGATTAGAGATAAAAGTGGGAAGATGTGCAAGGACGCTGTGGAAGTGAGCGAGGTCCACAATGAATACCTCTCTTCGGTATTCACCAATGAGAGGGAACTTGTTTTCGGTGAGGACAGTATGAGTGAGGTTGATGTTCTGGATGATGTTGATACTAAGGGAGAGGAGGTGTTGCAATTTTTAAAATACATTAGGACGGATAGGTTCCCGGGGCGTGACGGAATAATCCCCAGGCTGCTCTTCGAGGCGAGCTAATTCATTGCTGAGACTTTGACTAAGATCTTTATGTCCTCGTTGTCCCCGGGAATGCTAGCGGAGGATTAGAGGGAGGCGAATGTTGCCCTCTTGTTCACAAAAGGTAGTAGGTATAGTCCAGCTTACTATAGACCAGTGAGCCTTACGTCTGTGGTGGGAACGCTGTTGGAAATGATTCTTAGAGATAGGATCTATGGGCATTTAGAGAATCATGTGCTGATCAGGGACAGTCAACATGGTTTTCTGAAGGGAAGATCGTGTCTAACAAGCTTGATAGAGTTCTTTGAGGAGATGGCCAGGCATACAGATGATGGTTGTGCAGTCGATGTGATCTACATGGAATTTAGTAAGGCATCTGACCGGGTTCCACACGGTAGGCTTATTCAGAAAGTCAGGAAGCTTAGGATTGAGAGATGTTTGGCCAGGAGGATTCAGAATTTGCTTCCCTGCAGACTCTGTCACGGTGAGTGTTGGTGATACTGATCCCAGGTGTGGAGGAACGTCAGACTCCGTCACGGTGAGTGTTGGTGATACTGATCCCAGGTTCGAAGGAACGGCACCTGGTGGAGGAAGTACTTTCAGATTGGAGGGTTGTGACTAGTGGTGTCCCACAAAGGTCTGTTCTGGGACCTCTACTTTTCATGATTTTTATTACGACATGCATGTGGGTGTAGAAGGGTGGGTCGGCAAGTTTGCAGGCGACACAAAGTTTGGTGGTGTTGTGGATAGTGTGGAGGAGTGTCGAAGATTGCAGATAGACATTGATTGGATGCAGAAGTGTGCTGAGAAGTGGCAGATGGAGTTCAACCAGGTGAGGCGTGAGTTGGAACAGTTTGGAAGTAAGGCAGAGAACAAAGTAAATGGCAGGATACTTGGTGGTGTGGAGGAGCAGAGTGATCTGGCGGTACATGTCCACAGCTCCCTGATAGTTGCCTCACAGGTAGATAGTGTAATTAAGAAAGCTTATGGGGTGTTAGCTTTCATAAGTCGAGGGATAGAGTTTAATAGACGCGATGTAATAATGCAACTCTATAAAACTCTAGTTAGGCCACACTTGGAGTACTGTGTCCAGTTCTGGTCGCCTCACTGTAGGAAGGATGTGGAAGCATTGGAGAGGGTACAGAGGAGAATTACCAGGATGCTGACTAGTTTGGAGAGTATGGATTATGAACAGAGGGTAAGGGAGCTAAGGCTTTACTCTTTGGAGAGAAGGAGGATGAGAGAAGACATGATAGATGTGCACAAAATATTATGAGGAATAGATGGAGTGGATAGGCAGTGCCTCTTCCCCAGGGCACCACTGCTCAGTACAAGAGGACACGGGATTTAGTTAAGGGGAGTGAAGATCAAGGGGGATATTAGAGGAAGGTTATACACTCACAGTGGTTGGTGCGTGGAATGCACTGCCTGAGTGTGGTGGAGGGAGATACACTAAGGAAGTTTAAGAGACTACTAGACAGCTATATAGAGGAATTTAATGTGGGTGGGGGGGGGTTATATGGGAGGCAGGGATTGACGGTCGACACAACGTTGTAGGCCGAAGGGCCTGTAATGTGCTGTTCTATGTGTGCTGAGGGAATTTGTTTCTGTGTCTGACCACTGGAGATGTGTGATGGGGCCGTGGAGATACACATTCACACTGTGTCTGACAAAGGCTGTGTGTGACCCGACTTTGTGGGGGGATCTAAATTCTGTTCGCTGAACCAGGGAGTGTGTGAGCGGCGGTGTGGAGGGAGAGTCCCTCTGTGTCTGAAAGAGGGAGTGTGTGATGAGACGGTGTGCAAGGAATAACACTCAGAATCTGTCCCCGGAAGAGTGTGACAGGACGGTGGAATGAGTGAGGAGGCCATGCAGAGGGGGATTCACTCTGTGTCTGATGCAAGCAGTGCGGAACGAGGCTTTGTAGAGGGAGCTAAACTCATTGTGTGACTCCGGGAGTGTGTGATGGAACAATGTGGACATGATCCTCCCTCCAATTCCGACGCCTGAAGTCTGTTATTGGTCCGTGGAGAGAGAAATTCAATCGGCGTGTCTGATCGTGTGAGTGTGTGAACGAACGGTGTGTAGAAAGCTTCAATCTGTGTCTCACCCCGTCTGAGTGTGATCGGACTCTGTATGTGACACAGTGTGCCTGTGATGGGAAGCTATCGCGGGACGGGGGGGGGGGTGAATGAGTGCCTTTTTATTTAGGTGGTCGTCATATGTGTGTCTGATACCAGGAATAATGAATAGGATGGTGTTCCGTTCTGTGTCTCATAACAGGGGTGTGTAATAGGACAGTGCGGAGGGTACTTCTCTCGTCTTCCGACCCCTGTGTTGTGTGATGTCACCAGGTAGAAGGAGCATCATATGTGCGGTGGGCTGGTGCCGAGAGTGTTTCATTTCCTATCTGATCACGGGAGCGTGTAATGGGGTAATGTGGAGGAAGGTTCACTCTGTGTTTGTTCGAGGGCTGCGTGATGGGAAAGTGTGCAGGGACCTTCACTCCATGTCTGACCCAAGGAAAAGAGTGTCTGATAGTGAGGTGGATAGAAAGCTTCAGTCTGAGGCTGACCCGGTCGTGTGTGATGGGACAGTGTGGAAGGGGCAGCACTCTGTCTGACCCCGGGAGTGTGTGATGGGACGGTGTGGAAGGGGCAGCACTCTGTCTGACCCAGGGAGTGTGTGATGGGACGGTGTGGAGGGAGATTCACTGTGTTTCTGACCCCGGGAGCGTGTCATGAGACGGTGTGGAGGGAGATTCACTCTGTTTCTGACTCCGGGAGTGGTGATGGGACGGTGTGGAGGGAGATTCACTCTGTGTCTGACCCCGGGAGTGTGTGATGTGACGGTGTGGAGTGAGATTCACTCTGTGACTGACCCCGGGACTGTGTGATGGGACAGTGTGGAAGGGGCATCACTCTGTGTCTGACGCCGGGTGCGTATGATGCGACCGTGAGACAAGAGCTTCATTCTTCGTCTGTCCCCGAGAATGTCTGACGCGACATTGTGGTTGGAATCCAAATTTGTGTCTGACCCGTAAGGAAGAGTGTGATTGAATGGCCTGCAGGGCTTTTCACTCTATAACAGTCTCCGAGTGCCTGTGATAGGACGGTGTGGAGGAGGTTAACTCTGAGTCTGATCTCGCGAGAGTCTGATGAGACGTTGCGGACGGTGCACACTGTTTCTGACCCCGCGCCTGTGTCAAGGGAGAGTGAGAAAGAGCCTCACTTCATGTCTTTCTCGGGTGTCGGTAATCGGACGGTGCTGAAGAAGCTACACTGTGCCTGATCCCTGGAGTGTACGAGAGGATACTGTGACAGTCGCTTCGCTCTCTGTCTCTCTCCGGGGATGTGTGTTGGGACGGTCTGGAGGAAGATTCACTCTTGTGACTGTCCACAAGCGCGTGTGATTTGTCGGTGAGCAGCGTGCACCCCTGAACTTTGAACCCCTGTGATGGGGCCGTGGGGAGAGAGAAGGTGATAGCTTCACTGCGAATCTGACCTCTGGGGTGATCGATAGAAGAGTGTGGAGTTAAATTCACTCTGGATCCGACCCATAGTCTGTTTGAAGAGACGCATTAGTGTGAGCTTCTCTCCGTGATTGATCTAGCGGTCTGTGTTTGGACAGTGTGGAGCGAACATCACTTTAGGTCTGAATCCGTGACTGTTTCGGGGAGGGTCTAGAGATTACCTCAATTTGTGCCTTACTGGAGTATCTGCAATGGATGATGTGGAGGGAACTTCACTGTGCCTGATCATGTTAATGTGCGAGGGGACGGCGTGGGGCGGAGGGGGGATTCACAACCGGCGCGTGTGTGATGGGAAAGTGTGAAGAGAGATTCACTCTGTGTCTCATGGATCCTTGTCCCTGATTTCCAGAGCAAACGTGGTGCCAGGACTGGATCAACAATAAAGACCGGTGTTATTACGTATCCACGTTTGAAACATCTTTCTACACAGCGATGCAAGTATGTTCAAACCGCGATTCAAGGCTGCTGGAAATCAGTTCAAGTGATGAAGCGGTATGTGTCACAGCACGAGAAGATCCCACAGCAACGCAGGAATCATCACACACCCCCGGGGTCAGACACAGACTGAATCTCCACCATACAATCCCGTCACAGTCACGCGGGGTCAGCCACAGAGTGAAGTTACCTCCTCACCGTCCCGTCACGCACTCCGGGAGTAAGACGCAAAGTGAAGCTCCCTCCATACTGTCCCATCACACACTTGCGGGGTCAGACACAGTGAATCTCCCTCCACACCGTCCCATCACACACTTGCGTGGTCAGACACAGAGTGAGTCTCCCTCCAACAGTCTCATCACATACAGAGAGAAGTTCCTTCCACAGAGTCCCATCACACCACTCCTGGAGTCAAATAAAATATTAACACCCACCTCAAACTCTCCTGATGTCAGACACAGACTGAATCTCCCTCTGCATCGTACCAATACAGATTCATTTTGTAATAAGCTGAGAGAAGCTCCATACATAGTTTTCGAATCTTGGCAGTAACCAAATAAATTTAATGTCACAGAATCTATACACCACATACTTGGTAGCCGAACCCGTGCATACTGGATTGGAAAATGCGAAGACGGCTGAGATTTGAACTAATCAGTGGGCTGGAAGATGACACACAGTTAAGGCCCCTTCACGCTGTCCAATTACACTCTCGTGGGGTCAGACACAGGGTATGTGAGGCTCCCTCAACACAGTCCCATTGCAGATTCCTGTTGTAATCAACTGCGAATCAACTCCGTACATAATTTTCGATTCTCGGCATTAATGAAGTAAATTTAATTTTCCAGAGCTTTGTATCCCACAATCTTCTGGACAGAAACGTTGCATATTGGATTGGAAAATGCGAAATCGGGTGAGACTTGGACTGATCTTTGGGATGGGAGCTGGGAATTGACATATTTCAAATGGGAGAAAATGGGATTCGTTTACGGACTGCAGTAGTTTTGTGGGAAAAGGGAGGGGCATGGGATTTGTTTGTAGACTGTCCGTCGGTAGGGGTTAGGGTGGATCTATGGGGACATTTTGGAGCCGACACGTGTCTGTCGGGTAAGGACAAGTATGTTGGAATATTTTGGAATCTGTCACGGGGCAGTGGGGAGAGTTCAGTACACAGAGATTATTTTGGTACTTCCCCATGAGAGCGCGGTGCAGTTGGATTATTTTGGCGATAGTCGCCGGGCTGTGAGGAGAGGGAGCAACAGCGTGATTCCTTTGGTGAATGACAAAGATCTGAGAGAAAAGCGCTGGGCAGCGGGATGAGTTGGGAAACCGATGCAGGACGCTGGGCACACAGTGGGTTAACGGGATTAGTTTGCGAACTGAGACAAGGATGTGGGAGAGAGGGTGCCAGTGGTATAAGACTGGAGGCGGGCCAGAGGATATGAGGAGAGTGCGGAGTAGTGGGATATGTTCGGAAACTGACAAGAAGCTCTGAGTAGATATGGGGGCAACGGAATTAATCCGGGACCGACAGAGGGCTGAGGGAAGAATGTGGAACAGTGGGATTCATTTCGGAACAGACGTAGGTCTGTGGGGAAACGGTGGGACAGCGGGGTTTGTTCGGGGACTTAAACAGATCTGAGGGGGGAGGGTGGGACATTGGGATTCATTTCGGACAGACATAGGTCTGTGGGGAGACGGTGGGACGGTGGGGTTTGTTCGGGGACTGAATCAGATCGGGGGGGGGGGTGGGAGGTTGGGCCTGTTCGATTCGTATGGGGACTGAAAGGGGACTGTGGCGGGGAAGCGGTTCGGTGGGATTAGTTTGGGGGATACGGGGCAGTGGGGAGACATTGAGTCAGTGCGATAGGTTTGGGGACTGACACAGGCTCTTCGGGGTGAGCGAATTCATGGGATTAGCTTGGGGTAGGTCTCGTCTCGGATTCTCTGCTGGAGCTGTTTTGTATCTATTGAAATTTTTTAACCCTCTTGGATAGGAATATGGACACGGGTCTCCTGTACAATGTGTCCTCCGGGACGTCCGACTGCAGAGACTGCCGCTCGTACCCAGGGGTAGACCCTTGCAATCGCGATCGCCGGTTCATCTGTGAGAGGTCGGCACGTCCTTTCCAAGATATTGCTGAAATTATCCAGGATCTCTGTCAGCAGCCAGTGGGGCCACATGGAATCAAGTGACTAACTTCCCTTTCCAGATCTCTCTGAACCCTCTGTCTCCCTGATCCCTCCCTCTCTGTCTCCTTTCCACCCACTCTCGCCTCAATCCTCTGCCGTCCGTTGCTGTGCGGCCGGTTTGAATCAAGTGACTACCTTCTTTTCCTCCCCATTACCTCTTCCATCAACTCTCACTCCTCCATCCTCTCAAACTCCCTCCTCACCCTGTGTTCCTTCCTCCTACTCCATTCTCTTCCTCTTGTCGCGTCCCCATTCCCCCAACACACAACGACAAACCTTTCTCCCCTTTTCGATTCAGATTCAGATTCAGTTTATTGTCATTTAGAAACCACAAATGCAATGCAGTTAAAAAAATGAGACAACGTTCCTCCAGAATGATATCACAAAAGCACATGACAAAACAGACTACACCAGACAATCCACGTAACGTTTGGCAATCATCAATCCAGTCCGGTGAGGCTGCTGCGTATTGATATTGCGCTACCGTCTTCGCGCGTTCCCCGGAAAGGAGCTCCAATCCCACCAGATAAAGAAGACCAAAACCTAAAGCTACAAGACCTGCACAAAACCACATAATTACAACACATAGTTACAACAGTACAAACAATAGCAGAATTGATATAAAAGCAGAGCATGGGCACAGGAAAAATAGTCCAAAGATGTTAAAGGATTATAAGTTCAAAATAAATCACCACACAGTTTCCACAAGTCCCCAGGGTCCCGACAGACTCGCCTTTCCACGCCGGCAGCAGAAGAGAATACCCACTTCTTTCTCGCTTTCCACCCCGTCCCGCTCTTCTCCACTCCTTCTATATCTGGGCCCACCCACTAAATCTCCGCCCTTTCTCCTCTCCCTCTGCCAACACTTTCACACTTTCAACCCCCTCGCTACCCCTTTCTCTACCCTCCCTCTACGTTCTCTCTGAACCCTCCGTCTCCCTGATCTCTCTTTCCTTCTCCTTTCCACGCATTCTCACCTCAATCCTTTGCAATCTCATCCTCGATAAGCCAACTCTAGGTTGAAAAATAAACTATGCCTATTTCCTCCGTCTGTGTCGCTCTTGTGTTTATGCCCCTCTGTCAGGTTACGACAACGCTCCAGGGAATAAGGTCCCAATCTTCCCTCCCTCTCTCGGTAACCCTCGACTTATTGCAGTTTCCCCGCAGAACTCCCTGACACTCTGTCCGGTTCAGTGACATTTCTCCAAAACCAGAAAGCCTCCCCGACGTCTTGTACCACCGCAACGTGATGTCCCGACTCCTGTGCTCAGTGCCCGGACTGGAGAAGATCAGCGTGCCAAGTGTTCTGTCGTATCGAATACTTCCAGGCAGAAACGCCATTTGAATGTCTTACCTAAAATTTATCCGGCCTTGAATTTCTTCTTTTGCGGCATCAGAACGGCCAAAATATGTAGAGCTAATGTAAATTACAAACATTAATAAACACGGCTGAAATGTCGAGTGTGCGCTTGTGCGTTCAGAGACGTGTTGGCGCAGGGTGAGAAGATGTTCCTGAATCGTTGTGTGTGGGTGTTCAGGCTCCTGCGACTTATCCCTGATGGTAGTAATGATTAGAGAGCTTCTCCCGGGTGGGGAGAATACTCAGTGATGGATGCCGCCTTCCCGAGGCATCGCCTCTTGACAATGTCCGCGATGGTGGGGATGGGTGTGACCGTCAGAGTGGCGGCTGAGGCTGGAACCCTCTGTAGCCCGTTACTATTCTGTGCGTTGCAGCATCCGCACCCGGCGGCGATGCGGCTAGACAGAAAGTTCCCCAACGAAAATCCATAGAATTTTCCTCATCTTCACTGAGAGAGCAGATCCCCTCAAACTCCTAAAGCTGTGATCCCTTCCGAACGGAGACAACTGTGGATGGTGTTGAACCCAAATGCAGAGTCAGGTCTGGAATTAATTCA
Source organism: Hypanus sabinus (assembly GCF_030144855.1). Lineage (NCBI taxonomy): Eukaryota > Metazoa > Chordata > Chondrichthyes > Myliobatiformes > Dasyatidae > Hypanus > Hypanus sabinus. Next base: position 188,318 of record NW_026781649.1, read on the forward strand.
GACTCAGACTCGAAATGAACAAGCCGTCACCAACCCAAACCAAAGAGGACATCTCCAGCAGTCGGAGTGTAGACGGAACTGTTACGGTTGAGCTCAGCTACTGTCCTTTAATGGTAGACTTTCCACGACGGAATGTTACATTTAACAATTATATCTCTGAATCTTAGAAGAAAAGCAGGAAGTATACAAAGTTGAGGGGCGGCTTGACTAATCACATGAGGTTCATTGATAAACTCAGGACAAGAGGGTTTCATGTGCCTCTTTGACAGAGACGGTTATGTTCAGGGATGGTTATTGTGCAGTCAGAAATGATTTACTCCAGTCGGTATATCACAACATTGTGGGCCGAAGGGTTTATTCTGTTCGGTGATTTACGATTACTGCTCTGCAAGAGGCGCGTGAAGAAAGATTTAAATTCATCGAATGGGCAGAGATGTGGTGGGGTAAATCAAGGACTTTGACGACAGATTGCGAAACACAGAGCACAACCGCTTTATAGACAGCATCTGCAGTGAGCGAGACACACAGCTGTCACTGTGACACCTACACCCCCCTCACCATGACATGGACACAAACCGGAACGGACGCTAAGCGACCCTAAACCGCGAACCCAAGCGCATCTCGCTGTGACGCTCTGCGTAACAATGTTGGGACTGAAACTGGGTGAACTCGGGATAATTCGAGAGGCTGCAAGGGTGATAGGGAAGACATATAGAGAGGTATTAACAGCTACGGTGTAGGATACAGGAAACTGGGTGACAGACAGGAAGGCGAAAGGGGTTAAACATCCAGAGCCAATACAGAGTCCCCTTGTGGCCAACCCGCTCAATAACAGGTAGACCACTTTGGATACATCTGGATGGGAGGAGAAAGGTGCAAATGACCATGCACGGGGAAGTCCCGCCTGTCAGTTCTCTGGCACTGACTGTGCTTCTGTGGCTCAGCAGGGAAGGGGGTGAAATATGGCGAGTTGTATCGATAGGGTAGTTTTTGTTATGTGAACGGAAAAGAGGTGCTGTAGACGAGAACGAGATTCCTCGATGGAATGTGGTTGTTATCATTATCAACATATAGGTAGGAAAAGGGAGACTGTTCTGCAAATTTATGTATGTGCAGTTGTGGCTAAAATTCGGCTAAAGTGTTTGGGTTGAAGCGCACAGAATGTGTATAGAATATGAAGATAAAAAGTGTACGTAGGATATCAGTCAGTACTTTCACGCATTATGTACACACACACACACACACACACACACACACACACCACATACACACATACACACACACACACACACACACACACTCACACACACACACACACACACACACACACACACACACATACACACACACACACACACACACCACATACACACATACACACACACACACACACACACACACTCACACACACACACACACACACACACACACACACACACACACACACACACATTTACACATTTATGCAGTTTGAGGCCCCCTGGCATTTTGAATGGCACTGTAATCTACAATTGTTCACAAAACAGATTGTATTTTGCCGAGCGAATACTGAGGGCCAGCACATACTCCAGCCTGGAGGACGCCCCACAGCGCCCCCACCTTGCTCAGTTCCTTCATTTCCTCTTCCATGATCAACTCTCTCAATTTACACTTGAACTGGATTGGAACTAATATCCCAGGGGTAAGGTTTGCCATGAGAAGGGGAGAGTGGTGGTACAAACTAGAGTATCAGGGACATGTAAACAAGAACGCCATTACAGATAGTTGAGTGGTTGTTTACAGAAGTCTCAGCAACAGTCAAGAAGCAAAAGGTTGAGCCTGCTGGGAAGTATTGTTTGAAGGGCAGTTGCGTTCAGGTCAGGGGTCAACGCCTCTGAACCTGACACGGCAGATTTTAGTGAGACTTGATTGCAGGGTGTGGACGGAGCTTCACTCTGTGTGTGATCCCGGAGAGTGTGTTTATGGGATCGTTGCGGAGGGAGCTTTACTCAGTGTATGTTTCCAGGAGATTGTGATGGAATTGTATAGAGGGATTATCGCTCTTTCTGTGACTCGTGTCCATTGGTCAGTGGATTTTGGCGTTTAAACAGACTCCAGACAAAGACAGGGAGCAAGAAAATGGTGCCTCACACTTTCTGCTCCAACGGCTGCACCGCAAATTGAACACCCTTTGTGTTGCCTGCACTCTCCTCCCCTTCCTTCCACTTTTCACAGCACACCATTCCTTCTCTATTAATCTTTTTTATAATATATTTTATTGAAGGAACGGCACAATATAGAATACATAACGGATTACATTTTCCTCCATTTTGCTTCTGTATCTTACCCCTAAACAAACCTCCCCTCACCCACCCTCCCCGAACATACAATGATAGCTAATGTATTTACAATACAACACTTCACAAATACAAGTACGGACATTTCACAGCCTTACCCCCATACTACTTCAAGACGAATTCCCACACACAACTACAACATCTCAGATGATCCAGAATCAAATGCCTGCAACTAAGTAGGTAATTAGTGAACTCCTAACATCTGAACTTAAATGCACCCATTTCGAATCGAATAGTATCGCAGACGCCCTGAGAGTGAATTTAATCTATTATAATTTCAGAAGAAAAAATATTACGTCCTCTAACCAAGCAGCAGCAGATGGGGGAGTGGCAGATTTCCAGACCAGCAAGATTCTCCAACTGGACAAAAGCGATGTAAGTGAAATGATATCCGACTGGTTTGCATTTAAACACAATGCATCATTTGCCACACCCAATATAGCTATAAACGGGCAAGGTCTCAGTGTCACCGCCAAAACCTCACTGATAGTGTTAAATAGTGCCCGGTAGACATCAGGCCAAAATGCATGCACTAAACCAGCCTGAGAGATGGAACAACTGTCACAGCTAGCGTCTGTCCCAGGAAAGATGTCAGCAAGTGTGGCGTTACTTAAATGTACCCTGTGTAAAAGTTAAATTGAACGAGTCCGACTCTAGAACATGATGACGAGGAATGAACCCTATTCGGTGTTTTGCCCAATATTCCTCAGCCAGATCAACGCCAGTGATATCCTCCCCGCTGATCGTAGATTTGTTTTGATCTTGAACACCCAAAGACATCAGCTGAGATTATAGTACCGTGAGCCCTTTATTATTAAATCTAAGAGTGAGTCTGTCCCACAACATAGCAGGTGGTACATCAGGAATAGAGGGATTTTTTTTTCCTTGACAAAGTGGAGAATCTGCAGCTATTGAAAAATAAAGATTATGCGGAAGTTCGTATGTACTGCACTCGTTATCAAAACTATTAAATATATTATCAGTGCACAAATCGTAAATGCATTAAGGATGCATTTTTTTTTCGTTCTAAACCCATTGTCTAAAAACTGAATCGTGTGTAGAAGGAAAAAATAAATGTTTTCTATGAATGAGGTCCCAAAACCTAAGCCGATGTGAACTTATAATGCCAGCGAAATTGATTAAATACATTCTGAGGATGGAGAGCACGACATGGTTAGATGTGAATTGAGAGGATTTCAATGGCAATGTACTATCACCCCTCTCCGAACAGCTTGAAATAATGTATTTGACTTAAGTGCAATAGAAAGAGGCTCAACTGCAATTGCAATAAAAGATTCTATGATTCTTAATTGGGTGAGTGAGCAGCTCGACGTCCTGGTCCATATAAGTACCAATGAAATCGGTATATATTGGGAGGTGGTTCTGCACGGTGTGGTCAAGGATTTAGCTATTAAACTAAAAGACAGGACCACCACACGTCCCAGTGTGCCCAGACCTAGGAAGACCATATGGCACGTGGCTCATGCCACGGTGCCGGTGGGAGGGATTCAAAATTCATTGCGTTTAATCCACGGAAAGTGGGATGCCTACAGAAGGCCCATTAGGAAAAGAGGAGGTGCAACGAGACCCGCGTGTCATTGTACACCAGTTATTGAAGGTAGCAATGCAGGTACAGCAGGCGGTGAAAAAGGCAAGTGGGATGTTGGCCTTCATAGCAAAAGGATTTGAGTACAGGAGCAAAGAAGTTCTACTGCAGTTGTACAAGGCCTTGGTAAGACCGCACCTAGAGTATTGTGTGCAGTTTTGGTTTTCTAATCTGATGAAAGACATTCTTGCCAACGAGAGAGTACAGAGAATGTTCACCAGACTGATTCCTGGGATGGCAGGACTTTCAGATGAAGAAAGACTGGATCGACTATGCTTGTACTCATTGGAATTTAGAAGATGGAGAGGAGGATCTAATTGAAACGTATAAAATTCTTAAGGGATTGGACAAACTAGATGCAGGAAGGTTATTTCCGATGTTGGGGAAGTCCAGAACGAGGGGTCACAGTTTAAGGATAAAGGGGAAGACTTTAAGGAACGAGATGAGAAGCAACATTTTGATAGAGCGTGGTGAATGTGTGGAATTCTCTGCCACAGGAAACAGTTGAGGCCGTTGCATTGGCTGTAATTAAGAGGAAGTTAGATATGGCCCGGGTGACTAAAGGGATCAGGAGGTATGGAGAGAAAACAGGTTCAGGGTTCTGGGTTGAATGATCAGCCACGCTCATACTCAATGGCCGTAAAGGCTCGAAGGGCTGAATGGCCTACTCCTGCACCTATTTTCTATGTTTCTTTGCTTCTAAGAGATGTAAGACGGTTTACACATAAACTGGAGGGGAACTGAAATCCTCGCGGGAAGGTTTGTCAGTACTGTGCATGAGAGTTTTTGGGAGAGTTGTTGAAATCGATTTGCAGGTAGTTGGGATTCAGAGTTCGAGAGCAGGTAACTGAGGCGATATGGAGTCAGATGGTGTTAAGACCTCGGAAAATGTCAGGAATCAAAAGGTTGTGAATCATTCGTTTGGTGCCCTCAGCTCCGTATATTTCAATGAAGAAAGCTTCAAAGAAGCGCAGTTGAGCTCAGGACATGAATCAACAAAGTGAATATGATATTGTCGCCATTATTGAGAATTGGGAGTAGGAGGATCAAGCAGGACAGCACGATATTTCGGGTTCCCTATATTAGACGTGAGAAAACGGAAGAATTACAGGAGAAGGGGTGACATTACAGTGATGAGCAAATGTCTCTGCAAAACACAACAGAACAGACAAGACAACTGGTGAAAGTAAGGCTTTATGGGTGGAAATACATAGACATAGAAAACATACAACACCATGCATGGCCGGCCCACAAAGTTGCGCACAACATGTCTCTGCCTTAGAAATTACTAGTCTTACACATAACCGTCTATTTTTCTAAGCTGAAGATACCTATACAAAAGTTTCTTATGAGTGCCTGTTGTATCCGCCTCCACCACCTTTGCCGGCAGCCTATCCCACACTCACCACTCTCTGCGTCCAGCACTTACCCCTGACATCCCCTCCGTATTTACTCCGCAGCCCCTTAAACCCGTGTCCTCTTGTGGCAACCATTTCAGCCCTGGGAAAAAGCCCCCGACCATACACACGATCAATGCCTCTCATCATCCTGTACACCTCTGTCAGGTGACCTCTGACCATCCGTCGCTCCAAAGAGAAAAGGTCGATTTTACTCAACCTATTCTCACAGGGCATGCTCCCCAATCCAGGCAACACTTTCGTAAATCTGCTCTGCAATCTTTGTATTGATTCAATACCCTTACTTCACTGAGGAGACAACAACTGAGCACCGTACTCCAAATGGGGTCTGACCAGGGTCCTATATAGCTGCAACACTACCTCTCGGCTCCTAAATTTAATTCCAGGATTGAGGAAAGCCAATACACCAAGAGCCTTCTTAACCACAGAGTCAACCTGCACAGCGGCTTTGAGTGTCCTCTGGACTCAGTCCCCAAGACCTTCTGATCCTCCACACTGCCAAGAGTCTTACTATTAATACTATTTTCTGCCATCATATTTGACCTACCATAATGAACCACTTTACACTTCTCTGGGCTGATATCTATCTGCTACTTCTCAGCACAGTTTTGCGTCCAATCAATGTCCCGCAGTAAACTTTGACGACCGTCCACACTATCCAAAACACCTCTGACCTCTGTTGTCAGCAGCAAACACTAACTAACCCCTTCACTTCCTCATCCAGGTCATTTAAAAAAAAATGACGAAGAGTTCTGGTCCCAGAACAGATCCCTGAGGCATTCCACTGGTGACCGTCCTCTATGCAGAACCTGACACGTGTAAAACCACTCATTACCTTCTGTCGGCAAGCCAGATTTAGATGCACAAAACAATATCACATTGGAAACCATGCCTCCTTACTTTCTCAATAATCATTGCTTGGCGTAACCTATCACATGCCTTGCTGAAATCAATATACACAACATCTGTTGCGCTTCGTTCATCAAGGATTTTAGTCACATCCTCAAAAAAAGTAATGAGGCTCGTTTAGCCTGTACTTGACAAAGTCATGGTGACTATTCCTAATTAGAGTGTGCGTGTGAGTGAGTGAGAGAGAGAGAGAGAGAGAGTGCGTGTGTGTGAGAGAGAGTGCGTATGAGTAAGAGAGAGAGAGAGAGAGAGAGAAAGAGAGAGAGAGCGTCTGTGAGAGGGAGAGAGTGCGTGTGAGTAACAGAGAGAGAGAGAGAGAGAGTGGGACGGGGAGGGAGAGGGAGAGATAAATGACAGGAACCACTGGACTGTCCGAACAAACACAACCGGGGTCAGACACAGTGTGAAATTCAGTTCACATCGTCCCATCACACAGCCGCAGGGTCAAATCCAGAGTGAAGATCCCGCCCCCACAAAAGCACCTGGAGTCAGGCAGAGTGAAACTTCCTACGCAACCCGCTTGACCCCATTCTCAAGGGAGAGACATAGAGAGACAGACAGAGCGAGAGCGAGAGAGAGAGACAGAGAGTGAGGTACAGAGACAGAGACAGTGGGAGAGAGACAGAGAGAGGGAGGGAGAGGGAGAGAGAGAGAGAGAGAGAGAGAGAGAGAGAGAGAGAGAGAGAGAGAGAGAGAGAGAGAGAGAGAGAGAGAGAGAGAGAGATTGGTTTACTCAGTCTCTGAACTGAGGAGAGTGTGATGGAACGGGGTGGAAGGATCTTCACCCTGTGTCTGACCCCGAGAGTGTGTGATGGGATGGTGTGGAGGGTGCTTCACTCTGTTTCTGACCCCGGGAGTGAGTGATGGGACGGTGTGGGGGGAGATTCCCTGTGTCTGACCCCGGGAGTGTGTTATGAGACGGTGTTGGGGGATATTCAATCTGTGAAGAATGAGAAGTTTGTGTGGACAGTGCCTTGTCAAGAATCATTTGAGAAATTGAAAACTATGATATGTCATCAATCTGTGCTCAATCCATCCGACTTTGAAAAACCTTTTTTATTAGCTGTTTATGCAACTGATGAGGCTGCAGGAGCAGTTTTAATCAAACGACTGAGGGTGATGAGGTTGATAATCTAGTAGCTTACTTTTCTAAGAAAAGTAATACAGTGGGTATGTTGTACTTGACACGTGACAATGGTGTTGAAGTTATACTGGACCTAAGGTAATGCTCTTGTGATGGTGGTGGGACGTCAGTTTCACTCCAGTAGAGGTCGTATGACAGGTTTTTTCAAAAGTGTATAAAAGGTGGACACCTCCCTCTGAGGAGGGGCAGTTCGTGGCTGGATTTGCCATTTGGACTCCATGCTACTGCGTGCTGCAATATTATGACGCAGTTCCGTTGAAAGGTGGAGTTTTATTTAATGCCTAAAGTTTAAAAGGTCATTGCCGGCAGTTTCTTTATAATACTGCCAGTTAAATATCAGTGGAGAGTGAAGATCGGAGTTCGGGAGCTGTAAGATCGAGGGAAGTCGATTTCGACGGTGAAACAGTTTCAACCATATATGATCCTCATTCGGAAGGAATTCGTTGGCGGTGCCCGTATTAACACCTGCAAATAATAGCAGAAAGTGCTGGGTGCAGTTTTGTCAAGGAAAGGTCAGTGCCTTTAAGGTGTTTCATTTTCATCTTCGTAAATTCCCCGGGAAAAGTATAGTTCGACTGGGAACCGCAACAACACGACCTGAAAGAGAATTTAAATCGTCAACCAAAAGTCTCTTCTTTAATGGACTGTAAGCATTTTGAACTTTCGCAGTACTACATTGAAGAACAGTTTTTGCAACATCGCTTTAAGAGCTGTTTTCGCATTATCCCTTTAAGAACTGTTTCAGTTGCCGCACAGCAGCTGATTTCCGGTTGCGTTAGGCGTTTGTTTACTTTTGGGTTTGTTTTTCAGTGTTTAAGAAATAGTTTATTTGTCATTATAAAAGCCCTGCCTCGATTATATATTTATTGTTGCTGAATCCGTAACAGTGGTACTTTATTAAATGCATTGCTGAAATCAATATACACTACATCTACCGATCTTCCTTCATCAATGTGATTAGTCTCATCCTCAATAAATTCAATCATGCTCTGAAGGCACAAGTTTCCCTTAACAAAGCCATGCTGACTATTCCTAGTCATCTCATAACTCTCCAAATGTACAAAAATCCTGCCTGTCAGGACCTTCTCCATCAATCTACCAAACACTGAGTTAAGGCGCACTGGTCTATAATATTCTGGGCGACCTCTACTCCCTTTCTTGAATAAATAAACAACATTCGCAACCCTCCAATCACGCTGCCGGGAGTGTTTCGTGGAAGTGAGTGTTTGGAAATTCTCTGTATGTTTGACAACAGCTTTATTTGATGGGGCGGTCCCGAGGAGAATTCACTTTGTCTCTAACCCAGCGGTTCTGTGTGATCGGACGGTTAAGATGGATCGTCACTTTACAACTGACGCCGGGATTGTGAGATGGGCAGGTGTGAAGGGATCGACATTCTGATTCTGACTGCCGGTGGATGTAATGGACGGTGCAGAGAGAGAAATAGAGTCACTGCTTTTTTTTTTTTGCTTCTATATTCTAGAGCAGCTGATATGAAGCAACAGACTTCTAATCCTTATTCAAAGAGAACTGAAATAAATGAAAAGAGGCAGAGACATGTGTCAGATAGACAAAGGATATACCCACACCAGAGCGAAACCCCCTCCACTCGATCCCATCACACATTCCTGGGATCAGACACAGAGTGCAACTCCCGCCACAACGACCAATCACACACTCCCGAGTTCAGACACAGAGTGAATCTCCCTGCACGCCCTCCCATCACACACTCCGGGGGTTAGACACAGAGTTAATCTCCCTCCACACCGTCCCATCACACACTCCCGGGGTCAGACACAGAGTGAATCTCCCTCCACACCGTCCCATCACACACTCCCGGGGTCAGACACAGAGTTAATCTCCCTCCACACCGTCCCATCACATACTCCCGGGGTCAGACACAGAGAGAATCTCCCTCCGCACTGTCCCAACATACACTCCCGGGGTCAGACACTGAGAGAATCTCCCTCCGCACCGACCCATCACACACTCCCGGGGTCAGACACAGAGAGAATCTCCCTCCGCACTGTACCAACATACACTCCCGGGGTCAGACACTGAGAGAATCTCCCTCCGCACCGTCCCATCACACACCCCCGGGTTCAGACTCAGAGTGAATCTCCCTCCACACCGTCCCATCACACACTCCCGGGGTCAGACACAGAGTGAATCTCCCTCCACACCATCCCATCACACAGTCACGGGGTCAGACACAGAGTGAATCTCCCTCCACACCCTCCCATCACACACTCCCGGGGTCAGACACAGAGTGAATCTCCCTCCACAACGTCCCATCACACACTCCCGGGGTCAGACACAGAGTGAATCTCCCTCCACACCGTCCCATCACACACTCCCGGGGTCAGACACAGGTGAATCTCCCTCCACACCGTCCCATCTCACATTCCTGGGATCAGACACAGAGTGCAACTCCCGCCACACCGTCCAATCACACACACCCGACGTCAGACACAGAGTGAATCTCCCTCCACACCGTCCCATCGCACTCTCCCGGGGTCAGACAAAGAGTGAATCTCCCTCCACACCGTCCCATCACACACTCCCGGGGTAAAACACAGAGAGAATCTCCCTCCGCACCGTCCCATCACACACCCCCGGGGTCAGACACAGAGTGAAACTCCCTCCACACCGTCCAATCACACACTCCCGTGGTCAGACACAGAGTGTAGCTCCCTCCAGACAGACAAATCACACACACCCGGTTCAGACACGGAGTGAATCTCCTTCCAAACCGTCCCATCACACACTCCTGGGTCAGACACAGAGTGAATCTCCCTTCACACCGTCCCGTCACACACTCCCGGGTGCCAGACACATCCTTATTTTAAAGTAATTTTTCTAACTCAAACTAAAACACAAACACTAAACATATGCTAACAAAGCCAGAGAATCGCACATGAGCAGCATCAAATATTACTTATTAACTTTAAATGCACAAATAAACAAATAAATCCACTCTGAATACTGCCGGACAGAAGGAACTAAAAAGGATCTCTTTGGGATCTTCTTTATCATAAATTTTTATAAATTCACAGAAAATTTTATATCCATGAACGCAAATATAACAATAAGGAACATTTATTTATATTTTTACGTCAGACTACAAACAACACGTTAACACTCTGAAACTTCCCATAACCAGAAAGCTCTAAAGACTGTACAAATCTGTCAACTTTTCGGGTTATCTCTGTACATGTTTCTGTTTTGTGACTCCTGTTAGATATGGGTCAGACACGTGATGTTGCTCCCACCACGTCATCTCAGTTCGACCGGACATCGATCTCTTGGTTCTCAGCTTCTCTACGTCTGTGTGAATACAGGCCGGCCGTGTGGCTTCACAGCACTTCCTCCCAGTGACTGCAAACTCAGTTCCCTTTCCCAGCCGTCCCTCTCCTACCCCTCCTTCCTCTTTTCGACATCTAATCTCACACACACATGTACTGTCTTTGAAGGGAGAGTAAGGGACTGAAAGAGAGAAAATGATAGACAGAAGGTGATGGAGGGTTTTTGAGAGAGCTCCTGAACCCCGTCTGCTGCGCTGACGTCACTGCTATTTTTATATTTGGCTGTCTGCTTGACGGCCCAGTCAGTGTAACCGCACGCTTTCAATACTTGTCTGAAATACTATCATCCCCTAGCTTCTGCTCTCAATGGAAAAATAGAGTCAAACCTCAGTCACCGCCCAGCATGTGTTGGTTTCCTGTAAACTTCGATATCTAAATGTCACGTTTCTTTGACAAGTGCTAGACAGTCTAAAAAGGGCAACCTGTTGCTCTGCCGGCCTCTCGATGGGAGGCGGCTCGCCTACTTCGGTGGGTGTCGCGGGGTGTCCCAGGGCCGTGGTTTCTAATGCATAGAGAGTCTGAATCAACTGAAAGTTGGAGTAGGTGATTCAGTACTGGTTGCAAATCTCTCCGACAGTATAAGCTCTGCATGAGCGACAACATATCCGTCCGTCTTCTCACTCTCTCCACTAATTTCTATCCAAGAATCCACCCTTTCTATTTTTACCCGTCTCACTGTCGATTCTCACCCACTTTACGCCCTCCCCTTATTAAATTCCGCACCCCCAAATTCCGCATCCCATGACACACTCACTTCCTCCTCCTGCTCTCGGCTCCTCTCTTTATCAGCTTTTCATCCGGTGTATTTTTGTGTCGGTCTGATCCGCTTGTCAACACGGGCTTCCTCTGACAACGGTTACTTCCCCTCGCTGAGCTCAGAGCCGCAGAGGATCCTCGACAGGATGGAAAACAGCGAGAGGTGAGTGGGACAGACACGGAGGGAGGGAGTTTCAATCACTTTCTAACTCGGGGATTGGATAATGGGTCGGTGTAGCAGGGGCTTCACCCTGTGTCTGAGTTCGGGAGTGGGTAATGGGACGGTGTGGAGAGAGCTTCACTTTGTGTCTAACGCAGTTTGTATGTGCTGGGGCAGCGTTTGCGATCTTGACTCTGTGGCTGATCCACGGAAAGTTTTCTCGGAGAGTGTGCTGGGAACTTCTCTATATGTCTGACAAAAAGATTATTTGATGGGACAGTGCAGAGGGCGCTTCACTCTAACTCTTAGCTGGCGAGTCTGTGTGATCGGACGGTTCAGAGGGATTTTCTTTTTGCAACTGACGCCGGGAATGTGTGATGGTCTGGTGTGAAAGGTTTCCCTTTCTGTGTCTGACTACCGGCGGATGTAATGGACGGTGCGGAGAGAGATTCACTGTTCATTGGTCCTATTTTCCAGAGCAGACGATGCGGCGAGGCAACATTGCCCGTACTCTGTTTCAAAGCGTCCTGAAATAAAGTAAAAAGAGGAAGAGGTATGTGTGATATATCGACCCCAGTGTGCAGCTCCCTCCTTCCATCCCATCACACACACCCGTGGTCAGACACAGAGAGAATCTCCCTCCACACCGTCCCATCACACACTCCTGGGGTCAGACACAGAGAGAATCTCCCTCCACACCGTCCCATCACACACTCCTGGGGTCAGACACAGAGTGAAACTCCCTCCAAACCGTCCCATCACACACTCCCGGGGTCAGACAAAGAGTTTAACTCCCTCCATTTCCCTCATGGAAAAGGATAGAATCAGAGAGCACGGGATTTTCTTAATTGGGGAAGGGCAAATTATGATGCTATAAGGCTAGGTTGTGAATAGGGATTTTGTATTTTTTCTGGGAAGAGTACTATGGATATGTCGTCAATGTTGAGGGATCCCTTGCATGATGTTAGGGATAAATCTGTCCCGGTGAGGAAGATAATGAATGGCAAGGTGAAGGAATCATGGGTGATATGCGAAGTGGAGAATCTAGTCTCGTGTAAGAAGGCAGCACACATGACGTTTAGGAAGCAAGGATCAGATGTGTCTATTGAGGAATATGCGATAGGAAGAAACGAGCTTCTAAGGGGCTGAAGAGAGCACGAAGGGGGCATGAGAAGGGGTTCGCGAGTAGGGTAAAGGAAAACCCCAAGGCATTCTTCAATTATGTGCAGATCAAAAGGAATACAGTAGTGAAGGTAGGACCGATTAAAGATAAAAGTAGGAAGATATGCCTGGAGGCTGGGTAAGAGAGCAATGCACTATGCAGGACAGTGCACTATGGGCATTCGGTCGATATTTAGGGATATCTTGCAGGAGGTTAGGGGTAAATTTGTCGCGGGCAGGAAGATAATGAAAGGTAAGGTGAAGGAATGATGGGTGATAGGTGAGGTGTAGAATCTAGTCTAGTTTAAGAAGGCAGCATACATGACGTTTAGTAAGCAAGGATCAGATGGGTCTATTGAGGAATATACTGTAGGAAGAAAAAGCTGAAGAAGCGGCTGAGGAGAGCAAGGAGGGGAATAAACCTACCGAGCGGACCCTTGTCAAATGCCTTACTAAAATCTATGTTGATCTCATCCACTACACAACCCTCATAGATATGTCCGGTCACCTCCTCAAGGAAATCTATCAGGCTTGTCAGACAAGATCTGCCTTTCACAAATCCATGCAGACTGTCCCTGATCAGACCATGGTACTCTAAATGCCCAATGATCCTATCTCTAAGCAAGAAGGGGGCATGAGAAAGCCTTGGCGAGTAATATAAGGCAAAACAACAAGGCACTCTTCAGTTATGTAAAGAGCAAAAGGATTACAGGTGTGAAGGTAGGACCGATAAGAGTTAAAGGTGGGAAGTTGTGCCTGGAGGATTTGGAAGTGAGCGAGTTCCTCAATGGTTACTACTCTTCGGTATTCGCCAATGAAAGGAAACTTGATGACGGTGAGGAAAATATTACTGAGATTGATGGTCTGCAGGATGTTCATATTAAGAGACAGGTGGTGTTGGAGTTGTTAAATTACATTAGGACGGATAGGTCCACGGGGCCTGACGGAATATTCCCCAGGCAGCTCTTGGAGGCGAGGGAAGAGATAGCAGAGCCTCTGCATTGGATCTTTTTGTCCTCGTTGTCAAGGGTAATAGTACCGGAGGATTGGAGAAGACGACTGTTGTCCCCTTGTACAAAAAAGGTAGCAGGGTTACTCCGGGTAATTATAGACCAGTGAACCTTGCGTCCGTGGTGGGAAAGCTGTTGGAAAATATGGTATGATCTATGGGCATTTGGAGAATCATTATCTGATTAGGGACAATAAGCATGGATTTGTGAACGGCCTGTCCTGTCTAACATGCTTGATATAGTTCTTTGAGGGGGTTACCAGGCATATAGATGAGGGTAGGGGAGTGGATGAGATCTACATGGAATTTAGTAAGGCATTTGGCAAGGTTCCACTCAGTTGGCCTATTCAGAAAGTCAGAGTCCATGGAATCCAAGGAAGTTTGGACAGGTGGATTAGAATTGACAGATCGGAATGTTGTTACTAGAGAGGTCCTTCAAGCATCGGTTCTAGGATCACTACATATCGTGACTTATTTAACGACCTGCATGTGGGGATCGAAGGGTGGGTTGGCACGTTTACAAATAACACACAGTTTGCTGGTGTAGTGGACAGTGTAGAGGATTGTCGCAGATTGCAGAGATATCGTGCAGGATGTTAGGGATAAATTTGTCCCATTGAGGAAGATAAAGAATGGTAGGGTGAGGGAACCATTTGTGACAAGTGGAAAATCTAGTCAGGTAGAAGAAGGCAGCATACACGAGGTTTAGAAAGCAAGGATCAGATGGGCCTATTGAGGAATATAGGGTAGCAAGAAAGGAGCGTAAGAAGGGGCTGAGAAGAGCAAGAAGGGGGCTTGAGAAGGATTGGCGAATAGGGTAAAGGAAAACCCCAAGGCACTCTTCAATGATGTGAAGAACAAAAGGATAACTGGAGGTACGACCGATTAGAAATAAAGGTGGGAAAATGAGGCTGGAGGCTGTGGAAGTGAGCAAGGTCCTCAATGAATACATTTCTTCGGTATTCACCAATGAGAGGGAAGTTGATGACGGTGAGGATAATACCAGTGAGATAGATGTTCTGGAGGATGTTGATATTAAGGGAGAGGTGGTTGTAGGAGTTGTTAAAATACATTAGGACGGATAACTCCAGCAGGCCCGATGGAATATTCCCCAGACAGCTCCTCGATGCGAGGGAAGAGATAGCCGAGCCTCTGGCTAGGATCTGTATGTCCCCGTTTTCAACGGAAATGGTACCGGAGGAATGGAGAAGGGGAATGTTGTCCCCTTGTTCAAAATAGGTACAGGGATATTCCGGTTAATTATAGACCAGTGAGCCTGACGTGTTTGGTGGGAAAGCTGCTGGAAAAGATTCTTAGAGATTGGATCTATGGGCATTTAGAGAATCATTGTCTGATTAGGGACATTCAGCATGGCTTTGTGAAGGTCAAATCGTGTCTAATACGTCTGTTAGAGTTCTTTGAGGAAGTGACCAGGCATATAGATGAGGGTAGTGAAGTAGATGCGATCTACATGGATTTTAGTAAAGCATGTGACAAGGTTCCACACAGTAGGCTTATTAAGAAAGTCAGATGCCATGGAATCTAAGGAGGTTTGGCCAGGTGGATTCAGAATTGGCTTGCATGCAGAAAGCAGTGTGTCGTTGTGGAGTGAGTTATTACTAGAGGTGTCTCTCAAGCATCGGTTCTGGGACCTCTACTTTTCGTGATTTTATTAACGACCTGTGGGAGTAGAAGGGTGGGTTGGCAAGTTTGCAGACGACACAAAGGTTGGTGCTGTTGTAGATAGTGCCGAAAGTCCTGCACTGTGCTATATAGTTCTATGTTCGATGTTCTATATCGTCCCATCATGCACTTCCGGGATCAGACGCATGATTAAGCTCCCTCCACATCGTTGGTGTTATTTCTGCTCACATAAACCGAATACCGATTTCTCCTGAGATTCCCGGTCTTGTGCTTTCAGACCTCTTCCTCCCAGTGACTGCAAACTCACCACACCTCCACAGCTGTACCCCCTCCCACTCCCTCCTCAGTTCTACCTCTGCTCTCACACACACTTATTATCTCTGAGAGAGACTACAGCAGCTGTGCTGCTGGTGGGTGAGAGCGGTGAGAGGGAGTGAAGAGGGAGTTTCGATCTGTTTCTGAATCCGTTTTGTGTTATCGTACTGTGAAGCGGCAGACTGACTCTGTGTCTGACGCCGAGAGTGTGTGATGTGACGGGTGGAGGGAGAAACACTCTGTGTCTGACCCCGGGAGTGTGTGATGTGACGGGTGGAGGGAAAATCACTCTGTGTCTGACCCCGGAAGTGTGTGTTGTGACGGAGTGGAGGGAGAATCACTCTGTGTCTGACCCCGGGAGTGTGTGATGGGACGGTGTGGAGCACCGGTCGGTTCAGTGTGATCCGTGATTAGCCATGAATGACAAATCAGATTTGATGGGCTGAATAGCCTTATGATTTGCAATGTCATCTGGTTGTATCATCTCCAACGTCAGCAAATCCATTATTTTCTAAGGGGACCAACATTGCTCATAATACAGCAAATGTGACCTCTCCAGTGCCTTGTAAAGCATAGAAAATAAACCCTTTCTCTTATATTCTGGTCATCTGGAAATAAATGCAAACACTTCATTTGTCTTCCTCACCACCGACTCCAAGTAAGTTAACTTCGAGGGAATCCTCCACCAGGACTCCCAAATTCTTTTGCGTGATAGTTTTGTTTTTTTTTAAGAAAATAGTTCACACTTTTATTTCATCTGGAAAATTGCATGACCGCACACTTCGAGGCACTGTATTCCATCTGCCAGTACATTTCGCATTTTCCCTATCTATATAAGGCCTGCAGCCTCTCTGCTACTTCAATACTACCTGTAGATCGGAAATGTTATGACCGATCTGCACGGACTGTGGTTTCACTATGCGGAAGTCAAACATTATTTTGCAGAGGGAGATGCAAAGGCCCAGGATTTGGAGCTTGTTGATGAGAACTGAGGAAATGACTGTGCTGAACGCTGAGCTGTTGCCAATACACCGCAGCGTGACGTAAGCATTTCTATTGTCCTGAAGGTCCAAGGCCCAGGGCAGAGCAAGTGATGCCCTGTTCCTCGTGGGTACCATTGTCATGGGTTGGAAGTATAACGAGGGAATACAGGAAGCTAGGTTCAAAATAACCTCTCCCTCAATGTCAGCAAGACGAACGAATTGGTTGTTGATTTCAGAAAGAGTAGCGGACCACACAACGCCATCTAAATCGGTAGTGCGCGGGTGGAACCGGTCAAAAGCTTTAAGTTCTTCGGGGTGAATATCACAAATGGACTGACTTGTTCTAACCAAGCAGAATCGACTGCCAAGAAGGCCCACCAGCGCCTTTACTTCCTGAGAAAGCTGAAGAAATTTGACCAGTCCGCTAAAACTATCACTAACTTTTTATAGGTGCACTGGAGAAAGAATTCTTCTAGGGTGCATCCCAACCTGGTATGGATGTTGTCCTGTCCAAGACCGGAAAAAGCTGCAAAATATCGTGAACACAGCCCAGCACATCACACAAAACAATCTTCCATCTTTGGCCTCAAACTTTACACCACACGCTGTCGGAGGTTGATGTTCCGCAGCCTGCTGGTTCTGGGACCCCTACTTCTCGTGATTTTTATTAACGTGGGGGTAGAAGGGTGGATTGACAAGGTTGCAGATGACACAAAGGTTGGTGGTGTTGTGGATAGTGTAGAGAATTGTCTAAGATTGCAAAGAAACCTTGATTGGATGCGGACGTGGGCTGAGAAGTGGCAGATTGCGTTAAACTCGGAGAAGTGTGAGGTGGTATACTTTAGAAAGACAAACTCCAAGACAAATTAAATGGCAGGATACATGGGAGTGGGGTGGAGCGGAAAGATCTGGGGTACATGTCCATGATCCCTGAAAGTTGCCTCATAGGTTGATAGGGTAGTTAAGAAAGTTTACAGGCTGTTAGCTTTCATAAGACGAAGGGTATAGTTTAAGGTTAGCGAGGTAATGATGCAACCTTATAAAACACTGATTAAGCCATCTTATTAAGCCTTATAGGAAGGATTTGGAAGCATTGGAATGGGTAGAGAGGAGATTCACCAGGATGGTACCTGGTTTAGAGAGTATGTATTATGATCAGAGATCAAGGGGGCTAGGACTTTACTCTTTGGATAGAAAGAGGATGAGATGATACATGATAGATTGATACAAGTTATGAAGAGGAATAGACAGAGTGGACAGCCAGCGCCTCTTCCTCAGGACACCACTGCTCATTACAAGAGGACATGACTTTAAGGTAAGTGGAGGGAAGTTCAAGGGGGATATTAGAGGAATGTTCTTTTTCCTCAGAGTATGGTTGGTGCGGGGAATGCACTGCCGGAGTCAGTGGTGGAGGCAGATACACTGGTGAAATTTAAGAGACTACTGGTCAGGTATATGGAGAAATTTAAGGGGTCAGTAGTAATAAGGGAGGCATGGCTTAAGGGTCGACTGAACATTGTGGATCGAAGGGACTGCACTGGACTGTAATATTCTATGTTCTATGTTATGTAACCTGGCCCAGGATTTGGAGGTTGTTTATAAGAACTGAGGAAATGATTGTGCTGAACGGTGAGCTGTGGCCAACAAACTGCAGCCTGACGTAACTATTGCTGTTGTGCAATGGTCCAAGGCCCAGTGGAGAGCAAATGAGATTGCACCCTTTGTGGATCTATCGTGGAGAGAGACAAAGTGCAGCTGGTCCACGTTCTGGGCCCTCTATAGATCCTGTGAGATGCTAACATCCGGGATATTGAAATAATTCTTGAGGCTTACCGGGTGACAGCTAAGACTTATAGAGAGGCAGTTACACCCAAGGCGGAGGATACAGGAGACTGGGTGAACGCAAGGCAGGGGAAAGCGATTAATGAGTCAGTGTATAGCACCCCAGTGGTCATCCTCTTCAGTAGCATGTATAACACTTCAGATACAGTCGGAAATACGAACTAATATCTCAAACCGAATCCTCAGCATTCGTAAATACAAGGGTCAAAAGCCAGAAGTATTTTTACTGAAGAGGTATGATTAAATTCATTCTGCTGTTTGTGATGGAGAAGCATAAGTCACATGTATCAGTATCGCAATGGAATAATGCGATTTACATCGGCATCGGAGTGGATTCGTTGTGCAAGTATCCCAGAAGATTAATTTACAGGTTGAGTCTGGGGTAAGAAGGCAAATGCAATGGGGGCATATGTTTCAAGGGGAATTGAAAACAAAAAAAAGATTTAATGCTGAGGCTTTTTAACGAAACAGGAAGGCCGCTCTTGGAGCATTGGCAGCAGATCTGGGCTCCATATCGCATAAAGGATGTCTTGTCATTGGAGAGAGTCCAGACGAGGTGAACGAGGATAATTCTGGAAATGAATGGGGTTAACATGTGTGGAGCGTTCGTCAACTGTGGGCCTGTACGCATTGCAAATGAGAAGAAAACGTGTTGATAGAACGATAGAACCACGGACCATTACAGCACAGAAACAGGCTTTCCGGTCCTACTTGTCTGTGCCGAAACATTGTTTTCTGCCCAGTCCGACTGACCAGCACCTGCAACATATCCCTCAATACTCCTCTCATCCATATACCGGTCCAAGATTTTCTTAAATGTGTTAAGTGTGCCTAAACATACAACTTCATCTGAAAGCTCATTGCACACTCGCAGCATCTACTGTGTGAAGAAACCACCCCCATGTTCCCTTTAAACTTTTCCCGCTTCATCTTTTTTTCTCCTCTAGCCTCGTTTTAAAACGCCTGCTTGCATTCACTTTATCTCTATCCATCATAATTTTATATACGTCTTCCAATCTCCCCTCATTCCTCTACGCTCCAGGGAATAAATTCTTATCCAATTCAACCTTTCTCTGCAGCTCAGTTTCCGAAGACCCAGCGATATCCTTGTAAACCTTCTCTGCACAGTTCCAACCTTATTAATAACCTTCCAGTAATTACGTGATCAAACCTGCACACAACACTACAATTCCTGCCTGACCAATCTCATATGTAACGTCAGAGGGTCGTATATGACATTTACAATTTCCCAGCGGATCCAAATCCCTCTCCAGGCTTTGACAAACTTCCTCACTGTCCAGTACATCTCCAGTCTTTGTAAGTTTGCAGATGCAATTTACCACATTAACATCCATATCATTGATACAGATGACGAATAACAATAGACCCGGAACTGAGACCTGTCGCACAGACACAGTCCTACACTCAGGGAAGAAATCCTCCACTACCTCTCTCTCGTTTCTCTCATTGAGCTAATGTCAAATCCAATTTTCTACCTCACCATGTATATCTAGCGCCTATAACTTCCGAACTGACCTCCCATGCGTGACCTTGCCAAAGGCCTTACTGAAGTCCATGTAGGCGACATCACCTGTCTTCCCTTCATCTACCTTCCTGGTAACATCCTCGAAAAACTCTGATAGATTGTTTAAACAATCTTGTTTTACAATCTTGTGATCTTCTTGAACCTATCGAATGTTGAAAGGCCTAGGTACAGTGGATGTGGAGAGGAACTTTCTTGCGGTGGGGATATCCAGAACGTGAGGGCACATCCTCAAAATTACGGGGCGGCCTTTCAGAATGGAAGCAAAGAGGAGTGAATGTTGCCAGAGAAAATCGAATATGCGGAACGCTCTGCCACAAACCACGCTGGAGGCCAAGCCCGTGAGTAGAATTAGGCGGAATATGACAGATTTCTGATCGGTTAGGGCATCAAAAATACGGCGAGAAGGGATCCGGGATGAGCCATGAATGGAAAGGCAAATCAAATATGATGGGCTGAGCAGCCTTATGCTTCGCAAAGTCTTCTGGTCGTAACATTTCCAATGTCATCAAATCCATTATTTTCTATGGGGACCAACATTGCTCATAATACAACAAATGTGTGACCTCTCCAGTGCCTTGTAAAGCCTAGAAAATAAACTTTTACTTTTATATTCTGGTCAGCTGGAAATGAATGCGAACATTGCATTTGTCTTCCTCGCCACCGACTCCACCTGTAAATTAATCTCGAGGGAATCCTGCACCTGGACTCCCAAATCCCTTTGAACCGTAGTTTGTTGTGTTATTTTCAAGAACTTAGTCCACACATTTATTTCTTCTCCAGGCACTTTATTTCATCTGCCAGTACTTTGCCCATTGTTTCTAATCTGTGTAAGACCTGCAGCCTCTCTGTTAATTCAACACTACCTGTAGTTCGGAAATGATGCGTCCGATCTACACGGACTGTGGTTTCCCGATGAGGAAGTGAAACATTATTTTGCAGCGGGAGATGCAACGGTCCAGGATTTGGAGCTTGTCGATAAGGACTGAGGAAATGACTGTGCTGAACGCTGAGCTGTTGCCAATACACCGCAGCGTGACGTAAGCATTGCTATTGTCCTGATGGTCCAAGGCCCAGGGCAGAGCAAGTGAAATCGTGTTACTTGCGGATATCAGTGCCATTGGAAGGACGTATGAGGAGGGAGTACAGGGAGTTAGGTTCTAAGTTAAAGGGCAGGATGTCCGGGGTATTGTTCTCAGGATTGCTGCTCATGCCGCGCGCCAGTGAGCCCAGAACCAGGAAAACGGTACAGTTGACAATTATCGGTTCGAACCAGTTGCGGAGGGACGTGAGCCAGATTGCCAGAACAGATTATGGAGAATTTGTGGAGGCAGATGGTTGTAACACCTCAGACGCTGTTCGGAATCATATGGTTGAACTCAGTGCAACTCTTGTACTGAGCTGTATAGATTCCAATGTGAAAAAAACATGTAGGGAATCCGATAATAATGTTGGCGATGAGGTAGCTGGTTTACAAATAGAGGCAATGGGTGGTCAAGAGAGCCTTTTGATCTGTGAAAATTGAGGTCAATCGGACGAGCTGCAACGTATAAGGTGGACAATATCGCCAGTACTTTGTCTATTTTCCTAATTGCTAGATGACCTGCAGCCTCTCTGTTAATTCAACACTACCTGTCAATGGGAAATGTTATTACGATTTGCACGGACTGTGGTTTCCCGATGAGGAAGTCAAACATTATTTTGCAGAGGGAGATGCAACAGCCCAGGATTTGGAGCTTGTTGCTGAGAACTGAGGAAATGACTGTGCTGAACGCTGAGCTGTTGCCAATACACCGCAGCGTGACGTAAGCATTGCTATTGTCCAGAAGGTCCAAGGCCCAGTACAGAGCAAGTGAAATCGTGTTACTTGCGGATATCAGTGCCATTGGTAGGACGTATGAGGAGGGAGTACAGGGAGTTTGGTTCTAAGTTAAAGGGCAGGATGTCCAGGGTGCTGATCTCAGGATTGCTGCTCGTGCCGCATGATAGTGAGCCCAGAACCAGGAAAACTGTACAGTTGACAGTCATCGGTTCAGCAGGCCGGGAAGCATCAACGGAAAAGAATACTGACGACGTTTCGGGCCGAGTCCTTTCAGCAGTGACCTTGGGTCGCTAGGCGTTGAATCAGTGAGGTTAGGGATACAGAAATGCTCGGGCAAATACATCTGGTCAGAATTGTATACAGACACCCAAACAGTGGTAAATATCTGGCCTGCAAAGTACAACGGGACACGGAAAATACATGCCAAAACGGCAATTTTGCAATCTTCATGGGGGAACTACAATATACAGGTAGATTGGGAAAATCAGGTTGGTGTTGTATTCCAGGAGAGGTATTTCTATACTGCGTGCGATTTGGCTTTTTATAGTAGTTCGTGGTTGAACCCACGAGGTATTATGGATTGGATGCTGGTCTGTCAACCATATCTTATCAGACAGCTTGAGGTAGGAGAACCCTAGGTTTAAGTGATCATAATATGAAAAGTTTCATCCTTCAGTCTGAGAGGAAGAAGCTCAAATCAGCTGTATCAGTGGGGAAAAAGAGGAAGTTCCAGAGGCATGAGCGTAATGCTGGCCAGAATTGAATGGAGATGGAGGGATGACGGCAGAAAAGCAATGTCTGGAATTTCTGTAAGCAATTCGTAAAGAATAGTACATGTACATCCCAAAGTGGAAGATCTATTCCAAAAGCAGTCTGACACAATCTTCTGCCAACATTGAAATGCAAGTGTAGGCAATTTTGTAACTGGGGAGAAAATGGAAAACACAAACGGAGGCTGACACTGAGAGAGAGTTGGGAGAACTTGTGCAGGATTCTCTGAAGGTTGATTTCCATGTTGAGTCTGTGATCAGGAAGTCCAATGCCACGTGCGCATTTATTCCCAGGGATGACCTCATTAAAACCTCTCGAATGGTGAAAGGTCTTGCTAGAGTAGATGTGCAGAGGATTTGTCTTGAGCTGTTAGAGCCAAAGACCAGAGGATACTCCCTCAGAATAGAGGGACGTTCTTTATTTACATTTTATTCCTGTCAATTACAGTGAGTACTGGCCCAGAGCCATGAATTTTCCCCATATGACACGCCACTCAATCCTGGAATCATTCTTGTGAACCGGCTTTGAACCATCACAATTTAAGCTTATCCTTGACTCGATAAGGGGCCAGAAACAGCCCACAACGCTCGGAATGAGGTCTCACCAGTTCCTGATATAGTCTCAACATTTCACACTTATTTATATATTCAGGACCACCTGGAATGCTATCATCACATTTGCCTTCTTCACAACCAATTCAACCTAAATGTTATCCTGAAAGATACCCTGCCCGATGTCTCTCAAATCCTTTTGTGTGCAAGATATTTTAGATTTCTCTGCAATCCAGTCTGTTCGTGGGCACAGGTCTCTACCAGCTCGTCATAGGGGACTAACACCTTGAGAGTGTTCACCCACCTGAAGGATGTTCTGGCGTTGAGCCCGAAACAGAGATGACAAAAGACGAGGTGTCTAGTCACCCCAGCCCTCCCTTTCACCACTGACCAACTCCAAGAGTTCTGTCGTCTCCGTCCCACTCTCCCACCCCTATAGTCCTCCCAATTCAGACAGCTCTTTGCCCCACTGGACCCTTCTCCCTCAATCACAACTTACCCGACACGTCTCTGCGTGTACCGCTCCATCACCAACAGCCCTCCACAGCTCCGGCCCCAACTCAACCCCTCCTCTGCAAATCTCCCTCTCTCTGTTCACGGGAATTTTGAGACGGATGGGAGAGAGCTGGCGCCTGGTTTTACTCCCTTTATCTACCGGATATCCGTCCCTCGGTTCCGTGTCACTCCTCAGTTCTGTGTGGATAAGCCTGTCATGTGACTACTGTCGTATGTGCAATCTCACCACGCCGGTCCCGCCACTTCTCGGCTTCACTTCCTTCCTCTTCCCTCTGCAGCACAACGGTTCTCAGACTCACACACACACAGACGCGCAGTCTCTGAGGCAGACTCACAAGTCAATACTTCTAGAACGGCCAGAGGTATGGAGGTGGTGGGGAAGGGAGGAATGGTGAATGGGAGAGAAGAATGGGTCAGTGGTGAGGGTGGGAATGATGCAGACGGAGGGAGTCGGGTTGGTCAAGAGGGTAGGGAGGGACGAGTAGGAGAGAGGAAAAGAGGAAAGCTGTGGGGGAGGGAAGGGGAAACGACAGAGGGTTTGAAGGGGCAGAGATGTGAAGAAGGGAGACGGAGTGAACGAGAGAGAGGACGGGGAATCGGGATGGGAGAATGTGAGGGACGGCCGCGAGTTCCGAGCCGAAAAGCACCAACCCCTTCCCCATCCTCGAGAACTCGGAAAGGGAAAGTGTGATGGGAGATGTGGAAGGAGAGCGAGAGGCAATGGGAGAGAGTCAGGGAAGGAGGGAAAGACTGTGGGAAGAGGCAAAGGAGAGAGAGATAACAGATAAGAGACGAAAAATTGGGAGATGAAGTACGAGAACGAGAGGGAGTGTGTGTGTGAGAGAGATAGAGACAGAAAGAGAGTGGGAGAAAGGAGAGAGAGAGAGAGAGAGAGAGAGAGAGAGAGAGAGAGAGAGAGAGAGAGAGCGAGAGAGAAAGGAGAGAGAGAGAGACAGAGAGTACTGTGCGATAAAGAAGGGAATATAGAGGACGAAGAAGGCGAGTGTATGTTGGGAGTGTGTCCTGTGGCCAGTCACGCCCGAAATCTCTCTCCTCCCTCTATTTATCAACACCCCTGCCATTCTCATCTCTTCAACAGCCCCCTCACATGCACACAATCTTTCTCCTCCCCGCAGCTCCTCCCCCATCTCTCAGTTCCTCTCTTTATCGGCCGTTCATCGGGTGTTTGTGGGCGACGGTCTCCCAGTCCGCGTTTCCTCTCCCGAAGGTCCCGTCCCTTTCAGGCGCTCAGAGACTCGATAAGATGGACGACAGCGAGACCTACGCGAATATGCGGCTCCCAAGAACGGAAGAACAAGCTCGTTCGAGAGGTGAGTGGTGCGGAGAGAGGGAGAGAGCTTACCGCTGTGGCAGACTCCGAGAGTATGAAGTAGGACAGCGTGGGCACAGCTACTCTCCATGGCTGACCCAGTGGAGGTGGGGTGGGGTGGTCGGCGGTGCTGAGGGCGCTTTGCTCGGTTTTTGACCCTATTAGCTTATGAGAGTCGCTGTGAAGTGAGCTTTGGTTAGTGACTATTTCGGGAGTCTGTGAAGGGACAATGTGGCGAGAGCTTCACTGTGTTTCTGTCCAGGAAATGTGTGATAGGAATGTGTGGAGGGTGTTTCACTCTGTCCCTGACTCCGGGTGTGTGTGCTGTGACGGTGTGGAGGGAGATTCACTCTGTGTCTGACCCCGGGAGTGTGTGATGGGACGGTGTGGAGGGAGATTCACTCTGTGACTGACCCCGGGAGTGTGTGCTGTGACGGTGTGGGGGGAGATTCACTATGTGCCTGACCCCGGGAGTGTGTGCTGTGACTGTGTGCAGGGAGCTTCACTCTGTGTCTGACCCAGGGATTGTGTGAGGTGACGGTCTGGAGGGAGATTCACTGTGTCTGACGCGGGAGTCTGTGACGTGACGATGCTGAGGTAGTCCCACCTCGATTATCACCCTCTGTGTTCTATTCCCAGAACCGGATGTATCGTACGTGGAACTTAATGTCACGGCCCTCTCGGCGCCCCGGGTCTGGAGAGATGGAGGTCAGTTTCATCATTGCTGTTTTGACTGTGTTTAGCAGACGTGTCCATTCCTGTCGAGAGATCACAGGGCAACAGTACGGCTAACACTAATGATTCGTTGCTGTATAATAAGTCAGAGGAAACCCATTGTATAGGCCCTGATGAGGGAGATCTGTGAGAGAGTCGGTGTGGAGGGTGCGCTCTGGGACGTACGGTGAGGATTCAGCACCTTGAAGCGGGGGACCTTGTTTGGTTTGGATTGTGCCTTCGTGAGGGGATGTGTGGACAGAGCCCTGTGGAATGGGGTGAGGAGGGGATGCTGTGGGAGACGTGCACTGTGGGTGTGCCGTGGAATTTGGTGAGGAGGGAATGCTTGGGAGTGTCGCTGAGGGAAACAGGGCCATTGAGGAGGGAGCACTGTGGGGAACATGGAGCGGAGGAAACGCCATGGGGGGTGGTGGAGTGGAGGAAGATCTGTGGGAGGGTCGGTAGGAAGGGAACACACTGGAGCCGTGGTGACGAGGAAGGCCATCGATAAGGCGAAAAGAAGACCCAGCTGTGGATAAATTGAACGATACTCGAACCACTTTTCACAATCCTCTGTTCTCTCTGTCTCCCTCTCCTCCTCTCCCCACTCTCCCTCCCTTCATCCCCTACCTTCTCCCCGCTCCTGTGCCCTACCACCCTCCGCCTCACAAACTCCTCTCTGAACCTCTCCATCGTTTCCACCACATTCTCCCATTCCCCTTCCCACCCTCTCTGCCCACTCT
The DNA here is from genome assembly GCF_030144855.1 of Hypanus sabinus. Lineage (NCBI taxonomy): Eukaryota > Metazoa > Chordata > Chondrichthyes > Myliobatiformes > Dasyatidae > Hypanus > Hypanus sabinus. The sequence continues at coordinate 214,956 of NW_026781649.1, forward strand.
CTCTAAACTTTCTCGCCTATCAACATCCCGGTATAACTCCCCATA